>NC_087158.1:29762039-29767039 GCF_035594125.1 Scylla paramamosain | reverse complement strand
GAAGGAGGCAGGGAGAGGGGAAGAGGTATACAGAAACAGGAGAGGTAGGACTAGAACATGGAATATAGTGATGGGAGAGAGGCGAGAGAATAAAGTAATGGAGAAAGGTCTGAGAGAGGGATGGGATGAAGGAGTCTGCGAGAGGAAAGGAAAAGGGATAGAGAGATGGTGGGATATAGGGAGAGGGGGAGATCTAAGGGGGAATGGTTCGGGATGGGGAAGATGTCAGAGGGACGTGGTGGAGATGGGTAGGCTGGATGTATGGAAGGAGAGGATGGGATAAGGACGGAATGAATTTAACAGGGGAATCTAACTCTAGTGCACAAGTCGGCGTGATAAATGAACGTGATACACAGACACAGAAGACACACGAGTAGGTACTGAAGTGTTGAGGAGTAAAGGGAAGGGATGAAAGTGAGAAGATTTTGTTCAGTTACGAGTCTTATCTTGTTACTTATAGAGGGGGAAGAAAGTACACGTATATACCTGGCTATGTGTTATTTTTTTCCTCCTGATATGATGTGTGTTCGTATTTTGTTCCCTGGTGCTTTGATTTCGTGAACAACTACATTTCAGTTCATCATTCGTTTTCTTTTTGACCTTAAAGTCTCCTATTTATTTATTCATTTATTACTTATTGCTTTTTTTTGCATGCGTTTCTACGTAAATGGTGATGAAAAGGTACATATTAATCTCTGTTCCTTTGTGATTTGACTTTATGAACTGCTGAAGCCAGGTACATCATTAATTCTCTTTTTTGGCTTTACACCTTTTATTCCTTTGGTTTATTATAGTTTTTATTGCCTTGTATGCGTTCCTATTAAACTGGCGGTGAAAGAAATCTCAAGTTTTGACCTCACATCCCCTTTTTCCGTTGTATCCTTACCTCCCTTCCCTGATAACCTCCACAATTACCTGTTTTTATCACCATATACCTTTGTGCCTTCATTAACATCAACTCTCGTACTTATAATCACCTTTAATAACGTACAGAATCTTTTTACTCCTTACTCAGTTACTTATACGAACTCCCTCATCTTCAAACTCATACTTACCAACGTTCTAACACATCCTCATCACCCACACTCACACACCACATACCTAACATCCCTTATTCATTCCCCCAGCACATACTTTTACTTCCCCGTCACTCTTTCCCCTCCTAATCTCGTTTTCCTTTACCTTCCGTCGCTCTTCCCCGTTCCCTCGCTCCCCGCCCCTGCCTCCCACTCTCTTCCCCCAGTCAATAATGAGAGCATCAGGCTGGTCGATGGTCTAAATTGTAGCAGGATGAGTCAATTACCTCCCTGGAGTGTATAGAAGCAAGAATCATCGCTTTTTTCATCATCCTTCCTGCTCTTCCTCCTTCTCTCTTCGTTTTCTTTCCTCTCTCTCTCTCTCTCTCTCTCTCTCTCTCTCTCTCTCTCTCTCTCTCTCTGAAGTATGACTCTGTTTTTGTCTACGTGTACGTAAGAGGAAGGAATAGTGGGAGAGAGAGAGAGAGAGAGAGAGAGAGAGAGAGAGAGAGAGAGAGAGAGAGAGAGAGAGAGAGAGAGAGAGAGAGAGAGAGAGAGAGAGAGAGAGAGAATTGTGATTACCATAATGTTATAACCACTTTTGCTTCCCTCACTTTCCATAACTACTACTACTACTACTACTACTACTACTGCTACTACTATTACTACTACTACTACTACTACTACTACTACTACTACTGCTACTACTACTACCACTACCACCACCACTACCACCACCACCACCACTACAGAAAGGAGAAGCTATTACTGTGCAATTTCACCGCTACTTTCACTCTCTGCAACGCTTTCAGCCATGTTTTTGATAATGCTTCTCACGCCCCTTAGATTGCCTCCACTCGTCCACAAGGAGGGAGGAGAGGAGGGGAGAGGGAGGGAGGGAGGGTGTGAGTGGAGGAAGAAAGGAGAGGAGTGCAGCTGGAGGGTAGGAACAGGAGTGGAGAGAGTGTGAGATGGTCTTAATGATGGGTGAGGAAGGATGGGGAGAAAAGCAGGGAAAGGGGGAAGATGAGAAGGGATAGGGCTTACTTAATTAGGAAAAGTACCCATTTAGAACAGTGCCGCATGGTGTCTTACAGGAAAATAACATAGACAACGCTTGTGACAAAAAAAAAAAAAAAATATGTGGGATTCGGAGCAAGAAGGGAACAGCCTACAAACAAATTCTGCACATCAGACGCGCTCTTGCTGTTCGCTCATAGTTTCTTTAGGTGTTAAGTTTTTTGTACAGTTAGATTTTCTAATATATCAACATGGATCATTGACCTTCCTGTGTTAAGTAAATCAGGTTAATTTCATATTCATATTCGGACCCATTGCTGAAAAAGGGCGGGACAGACCGACAGACAGAGAAACAGACAGACAGACAGAGCGCATTTTGTAATATAGAGAATTTAATCAGGTTGTTAGTGCCGAGTCAATAGGGAGCTTTAAAAAAAAGGTCAGATTGGGATGAGAGATTGAAACAAATAGGAATATTATTTAGTACAGGGCCTGATAACTTTTTGTAGCCTCCCTCATGTTCTTACGTATAACTTTGGAAGGATAATTACAGAGCCTTAAAAGAAGAATAGATTAATTGGGGTAATAGGTGGAAACAGGTAAGAATACTTTACACAGAGACTGAGACTGACATGTGTAGGCCTGGTGACTTCTTGCAGCTTCTCTTATGTTCTTATGAGTTGGGACGGATGACTCAAGAATTTAGAAGTCGTAAGGGTTGTGAGCTGAAAGGAAAGAAGTTGCAGGTCACAGAAGAGAGAGTTGCAAGTTGTGAGCAAGACGCGGATTGGAGTTAATAAGATCGATTGAAAGAGTTGGGAAGATGTCGTGGGGTTGAAAGAGAGGGAGTTGAAGGCGAGACTGGAAGGGAGTATGGGATGATGGAGGGGAGTAGTAGTAGTAGTAGTAGTAGTAGTAATAGTAAAGTATGGGTGGTGGGTTGTAAGTTAAGGAAATAGAAGTATGGGTTTATATTTTTTAGGTGAAAAGACGAAAAATTTTGAGCTGAATGAGAGAGTGAATCAAATGATGAAGACTAGAGGGAAGTTTGCACACACACACACACACACACACACACACACACACACACACACACACACACACAGAGAGAGACACACACAAAACGCAGAAGGAATACACCGGGGAGAATAATAAATGGAGAAATGGATTAATGAATAAATTTTCTACACGAATTACAATTGGGAAAGAGGGGAGGAAGTGGATAAAAAAGCACCTTTAGTGGATGAATGTGGGAGTGGAGGAGGAGGAGGAATGGGAAGAGGAGGAGGAGGAGGAAGGGGAGGAGGAGGAGGAGGAGGAGGAGGAGGAGGAGGAGGAGGAGGAGGAGAAGAGGAGGGGGAGAAGGAGGGAGAGGAAAGAAGAATCAGGTGGAGATTGTCTAAATTGGATGGAGAGAGAGAGAGAGAGAGAGAGAGAGAGAGAGAGAGAGAGAGAGAGAGAGAGAGAGAGAGAGAGAGAGAGAGAGAGAGAGAGAGAGAGAGAGAGAGAGAAGAGGGGACAACTGATAAGGAACAAACACAGATAAAATAAAAAGAAGTGACTAATGAAGAAATGATGAAGGAGGGAGCAATGAAGGAAAAGAGAGAGAGAGAGAGAGAGAGAGAGAGAGAGAGAGAGAGAGAGAGAGAGAGAGAGAGAGAGAGAGAGATGATGGATGGATAAGGGAGAAGGACTGAAAATAGGAAAGAAGCAATAGAGGGAGGGTGGATGAGGGGTGGATGGGTGAGTGGATGGAGGGAGGCGGTGACAGCATGCATATGACCCAAGTTATAATTAGTATCCTACTCCGTTCAACTCCTCCACATCACTCCACCTCCTCGAGTTAGGGAACTGCCTCCTCCTCCTCCTCCTCCTCCTTTCCTCCTCCTCCTCTATGCACCCTCATCATCACACCCTTCCTTCTTCCTCTTTTGTGAGTCTGCATGTTTATTTGTCTAGCTGTCTGGTTGGCCGTGTGTCTGTCTGGCTGCCTCGTTGGTGACTTCTGATATTCTCTCTCTCTCTCTCTCTCTCTCTCTCTCTCTCTCTCTCTCTCTCTCTAGGCGTCACTAAGTGTTCGCCTCACAAAATCTTCACAAAAGGATTCTCTCTCTCTCTCTCTCTCTCTCTCTCTCTCTCTCTCTCTCTCTCTCTCTCTCTCTCTCTCTCCGTTCTGTTCATAGGCTCCCTTGCATTGTTCTCTCTCTCTCTCTCTCTGGTTACAATTTAGAGCGTAATCAAAGGTCTTGGGAGATGATTCTAGTGTGTGTGCGTGTGTGTGTGTGTGTGTGTGTGTGTGTGTGTGTGTGTGTGTGTTGGTTGTTCATGATTTTAAGGTAACTTGGGCTATACTTCATTTTCTCCTTCGTCTCCTTTTTCTCCTCCTCTTCCTCCTCCTCCTCCTCTTCCTCCTCCTCCTCCAAACTTTTCTCGCCACATGAATATTTTTAAAAAGAAATCACGTCACATCAGAAAGATTTTTAAGACCAAGAAAGAAAAAAATAGTATCAACAAAGATTTTGGTTTCTCTCTCTTCTTTCTCCCTTTTCCCTCTCCCTTTCCTCCCCGCCCTCTCTCTCTCTCTCTCTCTCTCTCTCTCTCTCTCTCTCTATCGTTTCCTTCTCTTTCCCTTCCCTCCTTTTGCTCATTCACTCACCTTCTATTTCTTTCCTGACATTTTCCTTCCATTTTTCCAAGTTCATTTTCCATTATTCGCTACGATATTCAAAGTATTCAAAGTAGTAGTAGTAGTAGTAGTAGTGGTAGTAGTAGTAGTTAGACGAGGAAGAAGAGAAGGAAGAAGAGTAGTAGGAGGTATAAAAGCGAAGGGAGAGAAGGAAGAGAAGAAGGTATTTCAGAGAAGGAAAAAGAAGAAAAAGGAAGTAAAGAAAGAAAGAAAGAAAAAAAAAGAATGGCAAAGAGGAGGAAAAGGAACGCAGGAGGAACTGAAGAGGAAGAGAAGGA
>NC_087158.1:29754539-29757039 GCF_035594125.1 Scylla paramamosain | reverse complement strand
TCTATTTATTTTCACCATTTTTCCTCCCATGACCAAAGTCCTTGTTATATTAAAAAGGGTTAATGTATTGCCGTTTGGTACCTTCAGTGGGCTTTTTTGTCATCATTTTTTGTTGCCCTTGACCAGAGTTTTTACATAAAATTGGAGTTTTCATAATAGTTCATTGTAGTGCATTTTCATCAGCACATCATGAGTTGACAATGACTCTCTTTCTGCCACTTTCGAGCGTGCTTTATCTATAAGTTTGTTCAGATCCATTACCTACATCAGTACATTTTCATCAGGTCACGAGGATGCAAGTTCATGTGTGTGTGTGTGTGTGTGTGTGTGTGTGTGTGTGTGTGTGTGTGTGTGTGTGTGTGTGTGTGTGTGTGTGTGTGTGAGGCTCTTGTGCATCGATTGTTTGTATTTTGAAAGGATTCATTCCCAGGATAGACAGGAGGTAACACGTTCAATATTAACAAAAGTAAAAAAAAATAAGTAAATAAAACAAATAAATAAATAAATAAATAAAATCGTAAGAAAACTGGTTCTCAAAATACAATATATTACTAGAACACACTGATTATACATATGTGTTCAAAACTATTCACTACTACTATAACTAAACACCTCATTCCGTACTTAAAACAACACTTTAAAATATCCATAAGAACTTTCAAAATACTCAGGTTCACTTTAGCTTTTGACTCCATCCCGACCTCTCTTGACCTAGAAGGAGGCCGTTAGAGCTTCCTGCGTGTATACCCTGAGGAGAGGCGGTGCAGGGGAGACTTGATTAGTGGAAGTAGCGAGGGCCAGGAGGACGAGCAGCGAGGGAGGGGAGAGGGAGAGGGAGAGGGGAGGGAGAGCGTCCATGGGGAGGATGGAAGGCACGGGAAATGGGAGAACTTAATGGAGCGCAAAGAGAGTGAAGGATGAAGGTGAGAGGATATCGTGTGTCTCGCTCAGGTGTGGGGTACGACAGGTGTGTGTGTGTGTGTGTGTGTGTGTGTGTGTGTGTTAAATGTAAGTGCAAATATTTAAGAGGAAGAAATAATGAAAAGCAAACGAACACCAAATGATCTTTACCTTTTTTCTTTTTTCTTTCTTCCTTTCTCTCTCTCTTTCTTTCTTTCTTCTTCTTCTTCTTCTTCTATTACTGCTATTACTACTACTACTACTACTACTACTACTACTACTACTACTACTACTACTACTATTACTACTACTGCTACTACTAGTCTTGCCTTTACTACTACTACTACTGCTACTACTACTATTACTACTACTACTACTACTACTATTTTACTACTACTACTACTACTACTATTACTACTACTACTACCACCAACAACAGCACTACCACCACCACCATTCTTCCTCCCCTTCTCCTTCTCCTCCACCTCCTACTACTACCACCCACTACACTACCATCACCACCAGCACCACCGCTGCCAACACCTCACTCGTCAGTAAAGGTCCACCCTCCTCCCCCCTCCCCCCCAAGGGACCAGCAGAGGCTCGCCACATTATAGGAAATGGATGGATTGCGTGCGCCATTTGTCCTCTTAAGTGATCAGATGTTGTGCATGAATCATTTCGGCACTTTAACGGCTCTGCACAAACACACACACACACACACACACACACACACACACACACACACACACACACAGACGGGTTCGTGTTCTCAGTTCGATACAGAAAATAAAAGTGATAATATTTCTTTGAAGTGTATTAAATCTCTCTCTCTCTCTCTCTCTCTCTCTCTCTCTCTCTCTCTCTCTCTCTCTCTCTCTCTCTCTGTTCCAGTCCTGATTTTTAAAAGATTTATGTGTATATATGATTATGTATGCTAATTAAACTTATTAAGTAATGTAAGAGTATGTCATTATAATGCATATTAATCTTATCACCATGAAATAAGACTTGGATCATTTTCGTATCATGGAAGTGTAATTTAGCATTCACTTCAAGCTCTTCAGTCGCGAGTCACTCATTCCTACTCCGCATTACCGTTGCGTCCACCAGTTTTACACATCCTTGTCTTAATTTAGTTGTGTACTGAGTGAGGCAAATGCTTGACGTGGGTGGAAAATGAGGCAACCTAACTAGTCACCAAGTTCTTTAGTCACGAATCACGTATTCCCACAGCTCATTAGGGTTGCGTCCACAAGTCATACACATCCCTGTCTAAATTTAACTGTGTACTGAGTGAGGCAAATGCGTGACGTGGGTGGAAAATGAGGCTAACTACAGTCACTTCAAGCTCTTTAGTCACGAGTCACGTATTCCCACAGCTCATTAGGGTTGCGTCCACAAGTCATACCCATCCCTGTCTAAATTTAGCTGTGTACTGAGTGAGGCAAATGCGTGACGTAACTACGAGTAACTACAGTCATTTCAAGCTCTTTAATCACGAGCCACTCCTACAGCTCATTAGTGTTGCGTCCACCAGGCAAACCCATCTATGTCTAATCTTACAAGTGTACGGAGTGAGGCAAATGGGTGACGTGGG
>NC_087158.1:29612039-29744539 GCF_035594125.1 Scylla paramamosain | reverse complement strand
ACAACAACAACAACACATAAAGAAAGAAGAAAAAGAAAAAAAACACCAAGACAAAAAAATCACAATGAGGGAGGGAGCAAGAATATAAAAGAAAGAGAAAAATAAATGAAACGAGATGAAAAATGAGAGGAGAAAATGAAGATGAAGACCTTAAGAAGAAGAAGAGGAAGAGGTTGGCCGAGTAAGGCGCGGTACACGACTGTTTGGAATGTTAAAAAGGGAAGAGGAAGAGGAAGAGGAGGAGGAGGAGGAGGAGGAGGAAGAGGAAGAGGAAGAGGAAGAGGAGGCTGGTGGTTCGTTTGAGGCCGTGAGTGTGAGAAAGGACAATGGGAGATGTCGTGGTGATGAGAGAGAGAGAGAGAGAGAGAGAGAGAGAGAGAGAGAGAGAGAGAGAGAGAGAGAGAGAGAGAGAGAGAGAGAGAGAGAGAGAGAGAGAGAGAGAGAGAGAGGTGGGGGGTGAAGAGAGACAGACAGACAAAGAACTTTCGTATAGAGTAAAGAGAATGAGAGCGAGAAAACTTTATACACGTTGAGGTTCGGGCAAGAGAAATAAGAGGGATTGGACTCTCTAAGGGTGACTTGACAAAGGATCGTATACCTTTAAAGGGGATTAGCCGCAGAGAGAAGAGAAAGCACTGAGAAATGCTGATATATTACCAAACCACCATCCTTAAACACTAAATGGGGTTACTTATGAACCACTGCATGCATAAATAAACGCATGGATGTAAGGAAGGGAAGGTGGAAGGCGATTTTAAGCGAAGTGAAGGGAGAGTGGATGAAAAAGAAAGAGGAGGATGTGGAAGCGTCTGTGAGTGATACTTCTCCAGGGAGAGGCGTGAAGAGGGAGAGACACACGCACAAAAAACGAGGGAGAAAGAACAAAAAGAGAAGTGAAGGTAGTGAGTGAAGGGGGAGAAAAAATGATAACGGAAAAGAAGATGGAGGAAAGATGGAGAAGGGAGAGAGTATCGCAGGAAGTAGGTGAGAGAGATAGAACAAAAAAAAATAACAAAGAGAAAATAAATAAGATATTTTTGAAAGGAGGAAAAAAATCATGAGAGAGGGAGAGGCAAGGAAGGTAAGAAGGTTTGAGTGGAGGAAAGGAAGGGAAAAAAGGAGGAGGAATACCGTGGAGTAAATATGGAGGTACTGTGCAAAGAAGGAAGAGGAAAAGTGGAGGGAGAGAGGATGGAGGAAAAAAGGGAGAGGAGGCAGTTTGAAGGAAAGAGAAGAAGAAGAAGGAGGATGGTAAGAACCGTGGAGTGTAGAAAAGGAGGAGGAGGAGGAGGAGGAGGAGGAAGAAGAAGGAGAGGAGAAAAAGAGGCAGGACTGAGAGGAGAAGATAGGAGCATGTGAGTTTAAATTTATGGCACGGGATTGAAAAAAAAGAAAAAAATGAAAAAGAAAAAAAAACAGTTTATGTACGTAAGCGCTCAACCATCCTCCCACCAACATACACACACACACACACACACACACACACACACACACACATCCGCTATTCTTTGCTTAGTTAAATGACTTTCTTAACCTTATTATCTTTGCCTCGTTAGTCCCCCACGTCTCAGCAAAGCCTCCAGGGTCACGTGTGTTAATGTCCCTTTTATGTGAGCGAGAAGACTCAGGGAACAGAAAGAAACACAAAGAAAGAACAAACAGCAGTAGACCTGTTGTCCCCTCTAAGGCTGTTTGCGATAAGTTAAGCTGTCTGGTATGATATACGAGGTGCAGGGGAGAAAGAGAGAGAGAGAGAGAGAGAGAGAGAGAGAGGGAGAGGGAGAGTCTTTTCTTTTCCTTCTCACATTTTGCTCCTCTTCACTGTTTTTTTTTTTCCGTTTTCTTCCTGTTTCTCTTTCCCTTCCTCCATTTCTATTTTTCATTTCTTCTTTTCTCTGTTATTTCTTGTTCCTTGTTCCTCCTTTCATTTCTCATTTGTTTCTCTTTCCTCTTCTTTTTCCTTTTATACCTCATTTCTTCTTTCTTTCCTTTTGTTCCTCTTTCCTCCTTTCTCTTCTCCCTTGTTTCTTGTTCCTCCTTCCATTTTTCTGTTGTTTCTCTTTCCTATCTCTCCTTTTCCATTTGTACCCCTTTTTTCCTTCTTCCTCTCCCTTTGTTTCTCTTCCCTCTATCTTTCTTCGGCCTCTTTTCTTTCCTCCTTCCTTCCTTCTTTTCTTCCCTATGTTCCTCTTTCCTCCTCTCCTCCTTCTCTCTCCCTCGTCTTTTCTCCTTCCTGTTTTTTCCATCTGGTACTCTTTCCTTCTTTCTCCTCTCTCATTTGTTCCTCTTTTCCACTCTCCTCCTCCTCCCTGTTTTTCACCTGCTCCTCTTTCCTCCTGCATTCCCTCCCACAACAGCACTGCAGCACCACGCGGGGCGCTGCAGTGCTGCCTCCGCTGACCTCGCATAACTCACAACATGACGACTCTGTTCCGCTTTCTTTTTGTCGTTTATTGGAGAAGTGTGTGTGTTACAGGAGAGGAGGAGGAAGAGGCGGAGGAGAAGGAGGAGAAACAGCGTCACACAGCTTACGGAGTTCTGCCCGGCGGTGTCTGCAGCAGTATTTTAACACCCCCCAGCGCTGGTTTCTCTGTTCCCTTCTGTACGCAAGTGGAGGCAGACCACAGACAGACCACAAAGGGTAAAATATGTAGGCCACGAAATAAGCAGAGATATATGTAAAAACCCACGTCCCAGATGTTGTTGTTCCGTAAGTAAAGAGATGCAGGAGGAGGGAAAGCAAATATACAATTAATTTGGACGTAGCAAAATTCCTGGCCGCACGCGTTGCTGTTTCTGAATCCCTTACTCTAACATTATGAACTGAATTCCCAACAAAAATGCTTGATAAATGATGCAGTGTACGTGCCGCCCACCACCGCAACACTGGTGGGGTGTGTAGGGCGGAGGGCCAGACCATACCAGCCAGGCCATCCAGCCACTCACGCCGCCTCGCCGCCAGCACCAGCACAGCCAGCAGGAAGCCACGGTCCGGAAAACTCTGAGTGCGATTTCATGTCGGTCGCGGGATCAAGGTGTTGGATGGAGCACCGCTGAGGCTTGAGGGCGGCGCGACGGTCTGCTGGAAGGACGATGAGTGCTGTGTGCGACGAGCCGTGACTTCAAACGCTCCCCTCAAGCATTTCTTTCCCTCCGCCAGCGCTGTCACGGGGAACTTTTAACATGGAGCGGGACTTGAAACGCGCCGCTCAATCAATTCTTTCCTTCTGCCAATGCTGTCACGGGGAACTTTTGACACGGAGCGGGACTTGAAACGCGCCGCTCGATCAATTCTTTCCTTCTGCTAGCGCTGTCACGAGGAACTTTAAACACTACGAGGCTACGAGGGGAGGTTTTCTTCACGACTTGCGCACAGATCATCTAAAACTACTGAAGCTCCTGAAATTATATGCCTTTTTTTTCGTACTCTGCATATTAAATCGAAATTTGGCGCCAGGAATGAAAGGCAGGCTTGGGTGAAGAGGAGGTGAGGAAGGTGCGGAAGGTCTTACGGCGAGTGTAAACCAGGGATGATAATGGTTTACTGCGGTACTTAAGCCCGGGAATTCAGTGAAGGCGTTAAAATTTCCCTAGCAAGAACACTGTGCCGCTTACTTCACTAATGGTTGTCATGTACTTTTTTTCGTGTAGAGAGAGAGAGAGAGAGAGAGAGAGAGAGAGAGAGAGAGAGAGAGAGAGAGAGAGAGAGAGAGAGAGAGAAAGGGGGTGTGAGTATCGATAACAATGCCAATTCGGAGTCCGTTTTCTCTCTCTCTCTCTCTCTCTCTCTCTCTCTCTCTCTCTCTCTCTCTCCTCCTTTCTTTTTGTCTTCTCTTTCCTTTCCCTCTCTTTTTTCTCGCTTCTTTCATTATTTCCCTTTTTCCCTCACCCCAAGCGCCCCACGTCATAATTTCACAATATTCTCCTCCTCCTCCTCCTCCTCCTCCTCCTCCTCCTCCTCCTTCTCCTTCTCCTTTTCTTCTTCTTTCGCCTCCTCATCTCCGGTTTTATATCCTAACGTTCCCTTGCCTGTTTTCTCATCAAATTCGCCCTCCTTCTCTTCCTCCTCCTCCTCCTCCTCCTCCTCCTCCTACTCCTCCTCCTCCTCCTCTTATTCTCTGTGTCTTTCTCCTCTTCTTACATTTTCTCATTATCCAGTTTTCCTTCTCTTATCCTTCTCCTCCTTCTCCTCCTCCTCCTCCTCTTTTCATCTTCTTCATCATCTTTCCCCTCTCTCTCTCTCTCTCTCTCTCTCTCTCTCTCTCTCTCTCTCTCTCTCTCTCTCTCTCTCTCTCTCTCTCTCCCTCCCTCCCTCCCTCCCTCCCTCCCTCCCTCCCTCCCTATCTTCCTCCCCCTCTCTCTCTCTCTCTCTCTCTCTCTCTCTCTCTCTCTCTCTCTCTCTCTCTCTCTCTCTCTCACTCTCACTCTTCCTCTCTCTCTCCCTCCCTCCCTCCCTCCCTCCCTCCCTCCCTCCCTCCCTCCCTCTCTCTCTCTCTCTCTCTCTCTCTCTCTCTCTCTCTCTCTCTCTCTCTCTCTCTCTCTCTCTCTCTCTCGTTACTCATTGCCTTGACGTTTCTCTCTATCCCATGCCAAAACAGACGCTCTCCCCTCTCTTTATACTCTCCCTTTATGTATGTGTGTGTGTGTGTGTGTGTGTGTGAACCTTTTTCTTCTACCCTCATCGCCGTCATTGTCGCCGTCGTCCTCCTCCTCCTCCTCCTCCTCTTCCTCCTCCTCCTCCTCCTCCTCCTCTTCCTCCTCCTCCTCCTCCTCCTTCCCCCCTCGCCATGCTTGTTAAAATGGATGACGGCAATATGGAAAAGGTGTTTCCAATATAGTGTCGGGAGTCAGCGTCCAATAAAGGAGAAACTCTATTGTAGCTCGTGAACGGAGGAACTTTTGTGCCTTGCTGCCTTCCTTGCCTCACTCGTGTTCCAGGTGAGAGTGTCCGTACCTGGGGCTCTTCTGGATGTATGTGTGTATGTGTGTGTGTGTGTGTGTGTGTGTGTGTGTGTGTGTGTGTGTGTGTGTGTGTGTGTGTGTGTGTGTGTGTGGCTCATTCATTAGTAAGGATGCTATTAAGTAAGGTATAAAAGAGAGTATATATTTAAAAAAGATTAATTCTTGTCGCGTGTGAAGCTCCCCCGTCTCCTTTAAAAGTTGAGGAGACTGTTAAGATTTCAGAGCGGAGGAGAGAGAGAGGAGAGAGAGAGAGAGAGAGAGAGAGAGAGAGAGAGAGAGAGAGAGAGAGAGAGAGAGAGAGAGAGAGAGAGTGAGAGGAGTGAAGTGTGCGGGCATGACCAAGAGGAAGACTCTCACTCTCTCTCTCCCGTGGCTGTCCTCTTGACGCACTTCCGGGAAACTTGTGACGGAATAAATTTATATTTGTGTATTTCTTGCACGCACCCACACACACACACACACACACACACACACACACACACACACACACACACACACACACACACACACACACACACACATCCACACACACACACACACACACACACACACAGAGAGAGAGAGAGAGAGAGAGAGAGAGAGAGAGAGAGAGAGAGAGAGAGAGAGAGAGAGAGAGAGACACCCACCCTCATAAATCCCCACTATCTCTGTGTTAACGAGGCAGAGAACTCTTCCTTTTATTCAAGTGTATTACAAGTGAGGACACAACTTTAAATAGCCGCCATCGATTCCCTGATTGCGGCGCCCCACTCAGGTGATAATGATGTATACACCTGTTGGTTGGGCGGCGACTCTCTATTATTTCAACACCAATATTGGACTCCTCGCCGCCGTTTTCTTCTCCTTTCTTCCCGCACCATTGCAGCGACTCGTCCCTCGCTTCCTCCACACGTACAGCGGAGGAGGAGCAAGTAACACAAAGAGAGTATCGTATTTTACAATCTCAAATGCAACAGGATATGAAGATATAAATAAAACCATAAAGTAATGAAGAGCACCGTTTAGGATCAGTTGTTGGGGTGGGGGAAAGGAGGGAAGGAGGTGGGATGGTGGGGTTGTGGGGTAGTAGGGTATAGGTGTGCGTTAGCATGGTGGAAGATTCGATGGGGTGTGGAGTTGAGGGGGCGTCGGGGAGCACACAGGGCCGAGGCTGCAGGTCACGTGAGGCAGAGAAGTGCGGAGCGAGAACTCACTCAAAAGTCCACAAAAAGTCTGTTCTCAGCATCACTGTCCAGAGCGCAGCCTCACCACGAACATCTCCAGAACACTTAGCCACGGCAGGAATACCTCGAATAAGAGACGGAGGGAGGAGAGGGACCCTTCAGGCACTTTCTTATTTCCTGACGCTGCAGAACGTGGTGCCGTCTTGGGGGCACAGCGAGGGACGTCCTAAGGGCAGGGTGAGGAGGAGCGGCGGCTGTGGTCTGTGCCTAGCGTGGCCTGCGTGAGGGAGGGCGGCGTGGAGGTGCTTAGGCTCGCTTCCACACTCACCACCTTGCCAGTACCGTCAGCCTGGTCACGGCTGGCGTCCCACAGGCAGGCGGCGGAGCGAGGGAGGGGCGGGAGGCAGGGACGAGGCAGAGGAGGCGTTGGGGTGTGAGCCAGGGAGGGGCGTGGGTCATGGCTCGCCAGTAGGGGTTGTGCAGCAGGGGGTACGGAGTGCAGAAGCAGGGTAGGGTAGGGCCTGAGTGGCAGGGGCGGGGCGGGGGTCTGTGTTGGACTGTGGGCGGGAGGAAGGAAGGGATTAAGGCCGAAATGGGCGGGAAGGAAGGAGGACACAGTATGGGTGGAGAGGTGAGGCGTGAGGGGAGCAGAGGTGGCGAGTGGATGGAGGAGGGGCGGCGCGGGGTGGGCAGCATGCAGCAGCGTGGCAGCAAGGGCGGAGTCCCAGTAGGGCCACGCGAGGGCTAGCCGCTGTCTCTTGTCCTTCATCCGTCTGTTCTGGAACCACACCTGCAGGGGACAGTAGTGAGGCTTGGCTCGTGTGTGTGTGTGTGTGTGTGTGTGTGTGTCTGTGTACTGGAAAGGGACAAAGAACACCATAAGTCCTATTTCTCTCTCTTTGTTTTCACCCTTCCTCTCCATTTCACCAACGCTCTCTTCCTTTGCCTCCCTTTTCTCTTTTTTTTTTTCCTAACTATTCTATTTTTAGTTTTCATATATTTGGGAGGACACAAGAAAATTTTGACAAAGCAAAGGTGGATGGCTTGCATAAAGATACAGCTTCCCGCAGAGATGAATAGATTATCTGTGAAAGATTAGGAGGAAAACAAGAGCTGAGAGAAGTGTACTACAAGACTGGATGAATGTAGATCTGACTTAATGTACTACACACACACACACACACACACACACATACGTTGATTAATGTAGCATCATTTCCGAGGACTGCAAACTCAGATTCTATGAAAACAAACAACTTATGAAGTATTTCACTGTAATAGTAAAACTGCCATCTATTTATGGAACAAACAGAAATGAACAATGAAATCAAGAAATCAAGAAAAGTAGACACAAATTTTTCTTTACTATACCTTAAAATACGCATGACAGAAAATGGTAACAGGATTAAAGAAAATGAAGAGAGAGAAGCTTTGTAATGGGTAACACTTGTATTGGTGAGGAAATGCTGCATTGCTGTACGTGTTTCCTATCTGATTCATTATTCATTCGTGATAGAAAGGTAACTATACCCTTCTATAAAATTAATCATTTCGACCTGGTTGGGCAAAAGTGTAGTATTAGAAGAAATGAAGAGGGAATAGGAAGTAAAAATGACATTATATTATGAGAATGTCACACACACACACACACACATCACGTGATTCAGAGAAGTAAATCAGTGGACGGCTGATACTTTGAAACAGACAGACAGACAGACAGAGACAAAAATCTGTGTTTTTCCCTCCTCTAGTTCTATTCAAGATTGGTCTTCTTTTAGATAACTTTCTGAATTGCTTTCTCCCTCTCGCCAATATTTTTCGCATATTTTCTCAGGAATCCGTGTACCTGGCTTCAGATATGCACATGTGAGACCTAAAAAGTAATGTTTATGCAGATTGGATGACAACAGAGGGTAGCAAAAAGTGAATAGCTTAATCTTTGTATAGCTTTTTAGTGAAGTGAACAAACATATATCTTGCTTCTCTTCTTGTATTTTCAGGACGAGTAAGGTAAAGTCCCTGGTGAGAATTGCTCCGGTCTTCCCACACAGCTTTTGGTGAGTACATGGTTACCTATTTGTATTATTTTCGTACCTTTATTATGCTTATCGATGGACGCTTCCGGATCTTTGCACACCGAGCACTATTTTTTCGCGGCTGTAACATCCTTCTTTTTCATTTACTTTTTTTTTTTTTTCGGGCGAGTATCTCTTATGCTTCACTCAAGTAGATGTAAGACGCGCGTGCAGTCTAGCGTGAGTGCAGCAGTATCGGTGATGTCACTTTCAGCCAATAGCTATGATTGAAGTGACTCTCAGCCTTGCGTGACTCGAGTCAGAGGAGCTACGAGTAGACATGACGCGGTGTTGTCTTTGGAAGCAAGAGGATCTGCCAAAATGAACTCGCCTCTCAGCCATCCCACGACCTCTCTTTTCGAGGTAAGTAGGTATCTTTTCTATCAATGCATCATAACATGGGCCATATTCAAAAACACTTCTGCGCCGCACCTCCTCTACATTTCAAAGGCTCTAGTTGAAGTGACACGGGTTTTTAAGGGTGTTTTTATAGTTCTAGTGGCAAATTAACAGTATTAAAAGGAGAAACAGTCTTGAGAACCCGGTCAGTCATCTCCGTGGCCTTGGAAAACAGTTGTGGTGAGAGAGCTAAGCGTTTCTTAATACGGGCCCATAAGTGATTGTAATGCAGAACCAACAGAGTGTTTAAAATGTCTCGTTACAGTGTGCGTCCCTTCCAGGCTCTTTGTCATGATGCCCACACGTGTTGTTTGGTGTGACTGGGGAATTCTTCTTGTTATGTGAAGGTAAGTGTTCACGCATAATGCCGTTGCAAGTTACCACACAATATTATGAATCACTGCGAAATCTGCAGACGTTTTTGGTCATGCTTTGCAGATTCACGCGTAAAAGCTCGTGAGAATAATAGTAATTTTATGATGCGCATTTCAGCATTTAGTAACATTAAATTTTTCAGGTTTCGACTAACTTATTGTACAGAAAGAAACTCAAGAACCAACGGGTAACGCGTCCTCAAGCACATGAAAGAGCGGTGGTAATGATGACATCTTACCTTAACTTCCTCCCGGGACTCAACAATGGTGCGTAGTGACTCAGTGCACTTACACGCAGCAAGAAACCAGACGTTACTAGCAGGTATGTCTTATTTTGTCATGGGGAACGTGTTTGTTTACATTATTCATATTGATTTATATAAGTATACATTTTTTATTATACTTGATTGCTTCTGTTGTCTTATCTGAACTGCTAAATGACAGAAAGGCATTGGCGGGGCGACTATACCTCTTATAAGGACAAAAAAAAAAAAAAAAAAAATCTGGCAAAGATAAATATACTTGTCGGTGAATCTTCTTTTACTGGAAATTTAAACTGTGAATCACAAATACGTTCAGAAAATTAGCAATAGTAAGTAATGTCTTAAAATCTTGAAATTTAACAGATTTAGACGGTTTCAGTAAACTCCCCGAAAAAAAAAAAGAAAATAGATAACTAAAACAAGAGTCCGGCAGAAAATTAATGGGGTGGGTAGTTTTGGTATGGTGTGTATGATAGGTATGGTGGTGATGATGCTTGGTGATGGTGCCGCTCGTGTCAGGGTGATGGCAAAGGTGAGGTGATGGCAGTGGTAGTGATAATATTTGATGGTGGTGCTGTTCGTGGTGGGGGTGATGGGAGTGATGGGCTGATGATGGCAGTGGTGGTGGTGATGGTAGTTGCGGGGTGATGATAGTGGCGATGATGATGGCAGTGGCGGAGTGATGGCAGTGGTGGCGATAATGTTTGGTGGTGATGATGGCAGTGGTGGAGTGATGGCAGTGGTGGCGATAATGTTTGGTGGTGATGGCAGTGACGGGGTGATGGCAGTAGTGAGGTGATGGCAGTGGTGATGGCGGCAGTACCTTGATGGTGGCCTCGGGCAGATTCAGCTCGGCCGCCAGTTCGCACCGCCGGGGACGACTCACGTAATTCTCCCTCAGGAACTCCCGCTCGAGGCGCGACACCTGCTCCCTCGTGAAGGCCGTGCGGTACCTGTTGGGGCAGAGCCAGTCAGACACGCCTGATTCTATTTCTTCCTTCACTCGCCCTTCTCGCTACTTCCATCTTTGTCACGGCGTTACTAATGAACTTCAGATTGTTATGTACCAAAGGAATTTCTAGCATAAGATAAATTGCATCAGTGTTTTCATTTTTACAACTCACATCACCTCGTAGCGCCGCAAGCCTCACCTGCGGATGCCAGAGTCGTGCGTGGTGTCGGTGGTGGCTGCGACAGGCGGCAGGTGGTCGTTGCCACCACTCTGGTACAGCGGGGCCTCAGATGCTGCCCCGCCCAGGTCCTCTGGCCCGCGTTGTGACCCGCCACGCAGGCTGCCTACGCTGGGAGGGCGGTGCGGGGATTCCTCTACCTGGCGACGCGAAGATTCCGGCAGGGTGGTGGCGGCGTGCTGGGAGAATGCCAGGGCGTCCCTCTGGCACGGGGAGTGTCGAGGGTCGCGGCAGGATGTGTCTGTAGGGTGTTCCGGAGGCTGGGTCACAGAGGCCAGGCTGGTGGCGGTGGTGTGCAGGCTCCCATCAGGAGGCTCCGCCGGCACCCCCTCACCCAGCAGAGGGGCGGGGCGATGTGGATGTGGGTGGTGGGATGTGGTGTGCAGGGGGAGGGTGTGGCGTGGTGGCGGGTCGTGGGTAGGGACGGAGCTAAAGGGCGTGGGAGGGGCGACGTCGCGGGATTCTGGCGTGATGCCCGCCAGCTGGTGTTTGTCCTCCAGGTTGTGGAGGGCGAGGCGCAGCGGCGTGAGGGGTGAGGGCTCGGCGGGGGAGGCCGCCGGAGTGTGTGGCGGGGTGACGGGCATGGCAGCGCCCTCAGAAGGGCAGGATGGTCCCGCCGGCCGGCCCAGCAGCCGCAATAGAGAGCAGTCCCTCCGGGACCGCTCCATCACCAGCCGGGGGCGCCACGCTCCCCGACGCTGTGCCGCCGCCAGGGGAAAACAAGCATGAAGTATTGACAATGCAATTACATCACTGACAGTTGTACATGCAACAGTATGACGGACTAAAGCGAGTGATATTGAAACAACTCGCGCCGTCAAAATGGAGAACCACCTGCCAGTGGGCTGTTGGTCTGAATCTGCTCTTATCCCTGTACTGAATCTGCTCTTATCCCTATACTGGCGGGGAATGGGAAACGAAAGAACTCCTGGTTCTGATCAGTGACCACACACGCAAAAAAAAAAAAAAAAATAAAAAAAAAATTACTTCCAGTGATTTATATATTTTATCTTGAAACTCTCTAAAACTTTGGTCCATGTTCAGAGCTGGAAATCACGTTTGTTGCTGTCAGTAGAGCCACAGACACTGGCTTCTAGGAGGTGTGTGTGTGTGTGTGTGTGTGCTTTATTCATCTGTAAGAAATAAGGACTGACTCTTCCATGAGGACTGTGTTAAGTTAATTGGCTGTATGCACACGTGATTGGTGCAAGGCGCAAAAATAAGAAGTAAAAGGAAGCTGTGGGAGATGCAGCGGGCGTGACGCGTGTAATTAGTTCTGGATAGATGTGCGTGGTTTGACATTACTCTTCTTTTCTTTAATTATAACCGGATTTATAGCTTGGAATATTATATTTAACTTTTTGTTCATTACTTTCTACACGTTGGCTGCCATAAGAAGCGGCGCTATATGACCCTGTTATTGTAGCGCAATCCCCGAAAAATAGTAATCAGTTTCAAGTAGATCCAGGTGCGAACGTGACACCTGTCCAGAGATTTATTGACTTTACTATTTACATATTTATCTACTAATTCATTTAGTTATCTATCTATTCATCTGTTATCTATTTATGTATTTATTTGCTCATTCATTTGTTTATCTATCAATTTTTTTTTTTTTTTTGGAGTAAGGGAACAAATGTCGTCTTAATTACTCAAGCAAATCACTATTTCATGTTAGTTTCCTTTGGTGGGTCATTGCGTCACTCACTGGCTATCCGCGCTGGAGGGGCGGCGAGGTGGCGGGCGGGGCTCCCTCCGTGGCTTCAGAAGAGGAGGATCAAGACCTCTTCGGAGATATAACGGCAAGTCCGATTGCGGTTCAGTGATATTTTTGGGAACGGTAATTGAGCGCTATTTCTTTGTTATATTTTATTTATTTACTTATTTATTTGATAGCTATTTATTATATATATATATATATATATATATATATATATATATATATATATATATATATATCGCCTAGGTTTTCTGTGGCATTATTAACCCTTTTGCCGCTATGGACGCCCTTCGTCTACCCTCATAGCACAGTAAATATTGTTTGCACGGTGACACAGAAGAAAAGAGAAAGAGAACAGAAGGTTAATTTTGTCCCTTTTAGGTTACGAAACAATTTTAAGAGAGATTAACACACAGATAGTCCCCCCAAAAAAATTTACAGGTATCAAACGGAAAGATTTGTCCGGCAGCGAAATAGATAAACCTACTGTATTAAACTAAGTAGTCATCGGTACAGTAACACGCGAAGAATTGTATGTATGACTGTCTAACTGATGACGAGCGTAGAAGATGGCGCCAAGACACTGCAGGTCAGAGCGCCAGAAGGTTGCTCGAGAAACTTATAAGGTATGGCTTGTGTGAATGTATCATCAGCGTACATTGTTTTTTGGAAGCATTCAGTGATGGGGTATGAGTCTACTATGCGTGATGAGTAGAAGATGTACTGTACGGGGCATGAATGAGTGCGGTTAGTCAAAAAAGAGGAGATGGATGAAAAGAAGAAAGGAAGAAAAGGAAAAGGAGAACAAGAAGAAGAAGTAGAATTTTTAAAAAGTAGTAATAAAAGAACAAAAGAGCAAGACTAATAAGAAAACCCACTATTCGCTGTAATTATAGGTTTGTAAATTTCTGATCATTCATGGTTTTCATTTTCTTCCACAAGAACAACAGTATTTTCAGGTGTAATTCAGACTCTCACCTGTGTTATTAGTGGTTGCAGGTGCGTCACCCTAACTAAGCCTTCACTAGCCAAATCTTTCATTAAGTGAGTCGCTTCTATAACAGTCTACACTTGAAGAATGATAATAAAGCAAATAAGTAAGTAAATAAATCATAAACTAACATGTAATTCACTGGGAAAATTACATTCCTTATCTGCTCAGAACTGTTATCATTTCGATCTAAAAGTTTCGAATTGAATTTGCGAGTTTTTTCTTTTATTTCTCCTTTTTTTGTTATCAGACGCTGATGTCCACCGTTTTTTATTTATTTATTTTTCTTTACGAATTAGAATTGTTGAAGTTACGGTCAATACTTTTGTGTTCACCTGGGCGCGGCCTGACAGGGGATGGATGGAGGGAGGGAAGGAGGGAGTGCGGGAGGAGCTCACCTGGGGCGTGAAGGAAGGCGTGCAGGGGCGGCGTGTGTGTCCTGGTGCTGGTGACGTGACCTGACCACCGGGTCCCGCGAGCTGCCCACCTGACCTGCCCTTATCTTTGAAGACGAGGACAATGGTGAAGCTTAAATACCTTCAAGGCTCCCCTCGCTGGAGGCCGACGGTGATTTGTTGCTGGAGGAGGATGGGCGTGGCCTCCAGATCTGATGGTCCAATCAGCGAGCAGCTCGACCTTCACTGCCTCTCCACACTCCTGATTGGTTGTCATGGCGAGGTGTTGAATAAACAATGAAATGAGAACAGATGATTGCAAATCTGAGCTGCCATAGGGGCGTATGTGCAGGGCGCGGCAGGGGCGGTGGCGGCTCTATGGACAGGGCGGTGTGGGCGGCGGGACGGTGCATGGCGGCGGGCGGCGGGCCTGTGTGGAGGGCGGCCGTGGAGGTGCACTGGGAATGCTCGATGGAGGGCAATGATGGTGATGCAGAGTCTCATCACTACCTCGACCCCGCCACGCCCTCATCCCCTCACCCTCCTTCACCCTCACTCCCCCCAACACTCCTTTTCTCTCACCCATGACACTGCCTCACCCTTCATCCCGTCCCGCCACACCCTCACCCGCACCCTATACCCTTCCATCTGTACCATGCCACACTGTCACCCTTACCTAGTACCCTTACCCTTGTCACACCTGTACCTACACCCACAACCCACATGTCACCGCAAGCCGCACCGTCAGCCACACTCAGCCACACACTCAGCCACGCCAGCCATACCGCGCCACACCTTCACTCTCCCCTCACTGTTCACCGCACTATTGCCAAAGCCTTCATGCATTCACCCTCAGATCACTATCCACTCATCGTCACCCTAACTTTACCTTCACCTTACGACACCCATTTTTCATTCTCCCATATTCACACTTTCATAATTCTTGCACCCCTCACTTACATACCACACTTACACCACAGCTATTGTATATACCACATCCACACATCCACACAACACCTAGTCCTTCATATCTGCACCCATCCCACCCCAGTCATACTCGCGTACACCCTAAACACTCCGTACACTCATCCCTATCTAGTCCCTGTTACTTTCACCCCACTCACCCTATGCAGCTCCTCCCTCACCATATTCCAATCAGTCCGCCACACGCGTCAATACCGCACAGTTAAGCAAAAACACATCTGTCATATCACTTGAAATAAATGAACGGTTTTGTTTACTTATTCATCCGTTTATTCATAGTCGTATATTCTTGTTTATCTGTTTTTTTTTTTTCTACTCGTGCCGATGATAATGAGTACTGCCTATTTATTCATTGCTCTTGTTTTTTCTATGTTTTTTTTATTTGTGTATTTCCTTTTGTTCTTGTTAAGGGATTCTTTACAAAAATAGATATAAACATGATTTAAACAAAGTAAATAAGTAAATAGATAAATAGACAAGTAAGAAAAGAAAAAAATTCTCGTATTTCTTCATCATTGGTGCTGAAACGCCCACAAAGTTCCTTCCTGTGGCTAAACTTGGTCTTCGCTGTGAAGATGGAATGCCCCGCCAGACGTTCTTTTGTGGGGTCATCGCTAGAAGCACCGTCACCGTTACGTGCTGAGGGAGCTGTCATGGCGGCGGCTACTCTATGCGGGAACTCTTAGCCAAATGTGTGTGTGTGTGTGTGTGTGTGTGTGTGTGTGTGTGTGTGTGTGTGTGGAGATATACGTATTTTCGAGCTGCAAACAGACGAGAGATGAAAAAAAAATATCAATAAAATGAAAACAGTGACTAACATTACAATCAGTAGCATTTCACGGAGGAGGTGTGACTGAAATTTGACTAAAAATTTCTATATACAGGTGTTCTCTTTCTATGCATATGGGAGATCGGCCAAGGGGGAAAAGAATGGCTAGAAAAAGAAAAAAAGAAAACTGTTGAAATACCATTCTCCCCATACTCAATAAAAAGGGGAAATAAAATGAGAAGAACCGAGAGAGAAACGTATCTATTATATGTTAAGAAAGAATAAATACATGAACACTTTCTATCTGTTTTGTGTAAGCTTTGTTTCTTATACGCTTTTCTCTAATGCATTTAAGTAACTCGGAGAGAACAAAAAACGT
The DNA here is from genome assembly GCF_035594125.1 of Scylla paramamosain. Taxonomy (NCBI): domain Eukaryota; kingdom Metazoa; phylum Arthropoda; class Malacostraca; order Decapoda; family Portunidae; genus Scylla; species Scylla paramamosain. The sequence continues at coordinate 29,728,875 of NC_087158.1, read as the reverse complement.
GTAAGAAAGATGAAGTGACCGACTAAATATTCGATTAATTTGAGGCACCGTAACAACGTGGCCATGTGACTCACGTAAATGGGGAAACAAAACAGGAATTGTGGTGGTTTTTAGAATGCTCTGAAAATGACGGAGCATCGGGAAGAAAGATCAAATATATCAGTCCACAATGTATTCTACCTAGACTCAAGTGGTAGGAAGTATGTGGTGGTGAATTAGGGAGTCTGTAGGTGAGAAAGCGTCATCTTAGAGAGTAAATTTAGGAGTGAGTGAAAGATTTAGAGAAGGAGAATGAAAAGAGAAGAGAAGAGAAGGAATAGAGAAGAAGAGAAGAAATAGAGAAGGAATTTTTTGTAAGCTGAGTGTTTACTTGACAAAATTGATCGTGGGTTCCTTCCTTATACAAATCTTTAGTTTTCTACCGGTCTTCTACAGTTTTACATCAATCATTTACCAGTCCTCTACCAGTAATTTATCAGTCCTCTACCAGTCTTCTACCAGTTTTACATCAATCATTTACCAATTCTCTACCAGTAATTTATCAGTCCTCTACCAGTCTTCTACCAGTCCTCAACTTCTACACTTCTACAGTCCTTTCAGCTCTCACGTTCCTCTTCTCCCTCTCCACTAGTAGCCCATCCACTCCTAATCTCTCCACCTTCATTCCCTCCATTTCTTATTCCCTCCATCCGTATCTTCTTTTATATTTTGTAGTCCTCCATTCTTCTGTTGCTATTTCTCGTCCATTCCAGTAGATCCCATTCCATTCCGTTCTTTCCATCTCACTTCTTCTCGTTTACCCTCACTCTTCCCCTTTACTTCCCCTTCAGTCCACTCCCTCACGCCCATACTTTCCTTTTCTCCTCTTACGTAACTCCTAGCCTTCCTCCACTTGTCCTTAGCTTTCTTGTCCTCTCCCTATCACCCTTCTCTCTCTTCTAGTTAGCTTTCTGGACTTCTCTCTCTCTCTCTCTCTCTCTCTCTCTCTCTCACCTTACGCCTCCCAAGCTTCACAGCATCCCTCTGTTCTCTCTTCTTGTCTTCACTTACCTTCCTCAACTGCTTCCCCCCCTCCACCACTTCCTCACCATCCTTTCCCTCTCGCTCAAAACCCTATACCCTCTCCCTCACCCCCCCTCTCCTCAGTAAGCGCTCCTAAGACACGATTGAACTTTGAAGCGAGTGAGACGAGTTTTACGTGTTTCTCCGCCAGCCAGATTGTTATTCGTTGCCTAAAATTGACGGTTTAATGTCGGCGCGGACGGTTGTCGAGGCGTGGCGTGAAATCCAGGGCCGGCGAGAGGAATCCCTTGGGCGTGATTGGCTGGGTGGTAATCGTGCTCCCGTCATGATTAGTTGCCTCGGGGAACGGCCCGGCCGACGACCAATTAGACGCGAGGATTGCAAACGGGCGACTAATCATGCGGAATGAGGCGGGCGAGGCAACAAGGTGGGAGGTAATGATGCACGAACTACTTTTAGATTGAGTTAACGAGGAGGTGAGGCGTTGGCAATCCCCGGCGGAGGGCGAGGGCAGGGCGCACACCTCCTCCTCCTCCTCCTGCACCACTACCTCCTCCTCCTCCTCCTCCTCCTCCTCTTGTTACTCCTGCAGCTAGGGACAACGGCGGCATCAGGCTCCTTCCTACAGGAACAAAGGGGTGCCACACACACACATACACACAGTTCTTTCGCTGTATCCATCACTTCTTGGCGCCGTAAATATTTGAGGGCAGTGAAGAATTCCTAAAAAGTCAACGAACTTGTGGTATTGGTGATCTGGCGGCGCTGTGCTGGCCTGTGCATGATTGTCTGTGTCTGGCTGTGCTTCGTGCTGACTTTCGCCAGTCCTCGATGTTTCAAGCGAATGTCTCAACTGAAATCAGGGTGTCTGGGGTAAGGTGCGTGAGAGTTAAGGGGTTCCTCTCTCTCTCTCTCTCTCTCTCTCTCTCTCTCTCTCTCTCTCTCTCTCTCTCTCTCTCTCTCTCTCTCTCTCTCTCCCTCCCTCTCTGTTTAATATGTTATCTTTAGGCCTCTCCAAGTTCATTCTTGCAAAAGTTGAAAAAAAAAAAGTTGTGTTCTCCCTCCGGCGGCGCTTCCTTTCTCAGTAACCCTCCCCTCAGCTCCCCTTCCTCGTCACCTACGGCCCCTCCCTCCTCTCCCTCCCTATTTCTCCTGCCGGGTGGGTCCAGAGGTGCACATAACGTGATTATAGCAATGTATAGGCAACTCCCTTCCCTTCTCTTGGCTTCCCCCGCCTCCCTTCCCCTCACCTCCCCACCTCCCCTACTGTATCCTCTCCTCAGCCCCTCAGCCTCACTCCCCTCTCCTTCTGTCTACCATGATCATTTCACACCCGAGGGACTGCAGACCCTACTCTCTCTCTCTTTCTCTCTCTCTCTCTCTCTCTCTCTCTCTCTCTCTCTCTCTCTCTCTCTCTCTCTCTCTCTCTCTCTCTCTCTCTCGTGTGCGTTAACAGTCACCAGGCCATTACTCACAAACCGTAGCTTCAAATAGAATGCTCAGGGAGAAAAGGAGAGGAGGTTCCCATACAAGGATTTGTAAAGTCTTCACTAAACACACGGCTTATCATTACAAGTACGCGGTTCACCCTCGCTGATAATCCTATTAGAGCGGTGCGGGTTGTCTGAATGTGGAGGGCAGTTGTATAGTCGTAAAACAGCGACACTTGGGTTTTCACTTCTTTAACGCTTTGCTCTTCTATCAGGAATATTTTTAAAGGCTACAGAGATAAAAAGTCGTGGTCTCAGGTAAGGTTTTCTCATTGGTGATGCTGTGTCCTTGTAAAACTATTGCTGGGATCATGAAAATACCCTTGAAAATTTTAATAACTGCCACGACATCTTGGGGAATATTTCCATAGGCCAGAGAGAGAGAGAGAGAGAGAGAGAGAGAGAGAGAGAGAGAGAGAGAGAGAGAGAGAGAGATCATTTAGTCGTGTTCTCAAGTAAAGTTTTCTCATTGGTGATGTTGTTTCCTTGTTAAACTATTGCTAGGATCATGAAAGTACCCTTGAAAATTCTAATAACTTCCACCACAGCCCGGTAATGTTTTCAAAGGCCAGAAATAATTAGTCGTATTCTCAATTAAGTTTTCTCGCTTATGAATGCTGTATTCTTGGTAAACTATCCTTAGAATCATGAAAGTACCCCTGAAAATTCCAACTTCCACTGTAGCCCATTGAGAAGTCAGAAACAGGCTAGAGAATATTTGAAATCATCGTCGTTGTACTCTCTCTTCTTTTTGTCTGCTCCTGTTTGGAATCACCACGGCGGATCACTCATGTCTTCGTGTCTTCTGCGTCTTCTTTTACATCACTCGCGTATCAGTGAGCGGCAATATACGTAATTCACGTTTTAAAGTACTGCTATAGACTTATTCTCACTATTTATTTATTCCTTCGCTCATACGTTTTATCTATACATGTAATCTGCTTACCATGATTGTATTTGAATGACTGTTAAGCAGAGATATTGATACTATTAATGTAGTTATGTTCATTATGTTTCTTATCTATTCACTCATTTGTTTACTTGCCTATACTGTTGATTCAGCTTCTTAGGCGTGTTCCAGTGACTGTTTCAATTCGGTGTTGTGCTGAGGCCGTGATGGCACCAGTGTGGCGTGCTGAAAGTTACCACATTCAGAAACCTGCCGCAGTAAACACCGAGCCCAAGCTGAAGAGAGATACCGCCCCCCACTTTGTAACGTCTATGGAAGAAACGTTTTGCATCTGTTCAATTGATAACTTTGGGAAAGCCTGCAAGGTCTGGTTACTAGGTTACGTTAGCTCAGGTTAGTTTAGGTTGCAAGTTAAGTTAGGTTAGGTCAGTGTAGGTTAGGTTAGTTTTGGCTAGGTTAGGTTAGTTTTGGTTAGGTTAGGTTACAGTGTAGTTTACATGGTGTGGTGGTGGTGGTGGTGGTGGAGGTGAATGTTCAGGCTCCCTCTCTCCTCCCCTCCATCGCCTTTTTCTCTCCTTTCCTTCCACTCTCCCTTTCTTATTTTTCTCCTCCCTTCCTCCCTCCCTCCTTTCCTCCTTCCCTTCTTTTCTTTTCTCCCCTTTCTCCCTCGTCACTCACTTTTTTCCTGCTCCTCTCGCCCCTTCCTACACGATTCTGTTTGTCATTTTAATTGTTTATCTCTCTCTTTGTATATCTATCTATCTTGTCTGTCTGTCTGTGTGTCTGTTTTGTCTATCTTTCTGTGTGTTTTGTTTGTCTGTCTGTGCGTTCAGTTGGTCTGTGTGTGTGTGTGTATGTGTGTATGTGTATGTGTGTATTTATCTGTCTGGCTGCGTCTCTCTCTCTCTCTCTCTCTCTCTCTCTCTCTCTCTCTCTCTCTCTCTCTCTCTCTCTCTCTCTCTCTCTCTCTCATCGTGACGTAATGAGGAAAGTGTGAGGCATTCAGAGAAGTTTATTTGGAAAAGTTTTATTGTCTCTTTACTTACATATCTATTACTACTACATTTACAGCGCACTTATTCACGAGTAACATATTTGCATTGTTACATTGCTAAGTTACAAAGGATTACGGCACGAAGGAATTATTATTAAGGAATCAACAAATTTACTGCTGATTCAGAGAGAGGGAGAGAGAGAGAGAAAGAGTGAGAATACCAATATTAGTATTATTCTGGTCTTCAGGTGGCCCGATCCAGTGAAGACAGTGTGCACATCAGAGGAGCGAGCGAGCAAGACGGGCTGGGGAAGGATTGCCTGCGGGAAACACTTGCAGGATGGAGAGGCAGGGAAAGAATTTATCCTGAGCGCTGAGAAACGCCGCTCAGCAGTGTGTGTGTGTGTGTGTGTGTGTATTTTTCATGCGTTTTATGAAGTATGAAGACTAAAGCTACACTGAATTCAACAATCTCGCCATACTTCCATCAGGCTTTCCCTCCCCAGCAAGCCCCAGCCATGTTGCATCATGAAGGGAAGCACATATTTGTCGCATCACATTATTTCTGTATAAGGAAAACCGATTACAAAATCTACTGGAGACATTACAGAGCGTGGTTGCTCAACACATCTGTCATGGGTGTATAAGAAATTTAGGGCACTCTCATTGGGCATTTGTGAATCTGCAGCTGCTGCCGCATCCTGAGAGACAGTCGAGTGAATGAGTTCCTTATCAAGTAGATAAATACGTAGAAAATTAAAGGTGAACCTAACACGTAATTCTAGAATGACGACGAGTACGGTATGATATGAGGGTGGACAGCGCGTCCTGAGAACAACTTTGTCAGACTGGGTGAGTGACGGCACAGTGAACAGATCACCTAAACACTTGGTGAGTGCTGGTGCCAACCTGCATCCACCAATACACGTTGTAGGCATGCAGCGGGCGTCTCTTACCGCTACAGCTACGGCAGGCATTTGGACATAATTACTGGAAGTCCGGGAGTGTGGTCGGGGAGTGGCGGGGACAGGTGATGGTGGTGACGGCGTCGTGGATGGAGTGAAAGACGAGGTCGCGGCTGATCTCCTCCAGCACACTGCATCTCTCAAGGGCGTCCACTACCCTGTCTGGGGGAGAACAAAGAGGGGAGTCAGGCCCCAGCGTGGCGCGCGTCGAGGACATTTTCCACCGCCTGTGACGGGCTCATGGTAACATGGCGTTAGCGAAGTGTTTGTTACCTGAGGCAGATGCCAGACACAGGGTGACGCCAGCGGTCTGGAGATCGCGGTGCAGCTGCTTCAGGAGACTGGCGCCCGTAGTGTCCACGAAGCTGACAAGGGACAAGTCGAGCACTAGCCAGCGGCACACCTGCAAAAAAAAAAAAAAAAAAAACGATGGTCAGTGACGGCCGAGTGGCGGCTAACAGCGCATAAGGCCTCGAGAAAGAATGCTCTTTGCTGCAGTGCCGCGCTGGACGGACCACAAAATGAGGTATTAGAAGCACAATGAATAAAGGAAAAAAAATATTTCTCAGTAATGACCGGCAGATGCGACTCACCTGAAATGAAAAGCAGGTGAAATCTTTCGCTGCCTCATCCTCCATGTTGATTAGAGTTACATCTGTGGGTTTGTGAATGGACAGCGAGTCACTGGCTGTGTCTTGTGTGGAGACTCGACTGACTCTTTCTTGACTTGTGTTGTCCTGGTCAAGGTCGCAGTGCACACGCGCATCGCTGCCTGTATCGTCGTTTTCAGTGTCGCTGTGACTCGTGTCGTCTTGGCTTACATCAGTGTGACTCGTGCTGGCCTGACTAGCGCCACTTTCATGTGTTTCGTCGCTCCCCGTGTCGTAGAACGAGCTGAAGTCATCTTGGCCAGCACAGGAATGCCTGATGCACCACCTCCCCACGCCAGCATTGCTGCATGTGACTGTCGCTGGATGATTGAGTTCAGAGTTGACTGTGACGGCAAACAGCGCCTCCTTATCGACCTAAAAGACAGACGTCAAATGTGTACCATTTAGCAATGCACTGAACCTATTCATAGATATACGTATAGCATGTGCACACACAAACCAAAGAAAAAAGTTTTAAGACGTACCTCAGACTGGCGTGTGTCCATGAGCGGCACCGTGGTGGTGGCGGCAGGCTTGGCGGCGGCAAGGTCCAGGCCAGTGACGGAGAAGAGGCTTGAATGGAAGTAAGAGGCGTTGCCAAAGTGGAGCGGCCCGCCGAACTGGAAGATCTTCACGCCGGGCACCTTCACCGCCTGACCGAGAGGAGGGGACGGTGAGTGGCAGACAGGGCGCGACACATCATATTTACCTTTGAGTTATAGGGAACTCTTCTTAAGAGTCTTGCTTTGACATGATTTGTTCCGACTGACTATGAAGTTTTGCGCGTAAAGAGAATTAATATTAAAGAAGACAAAAGACAGCGGCGGACAGGCTGTTAGTCTCACCTTGTGGTAGGTGTTCAGGTCGAGGTAAAGATCGGTGAAGGGCACGTGGCCGAGGTGGAGGGCTGGCGGTCGCTGTGAGCGAAGGAGCAGCACCACCGCCGAGGCCGCCAGGCCCGCCAGGAGGCCGTAGTCCAGGCCCACCACCACACTCACCACGAAGGTGGCCAGCCAGATGGCGGCGTCGAGGCGAGAGGACGACCACAGCTTGGCCAGATCCTTTACTTGCAGAAAGAGGCCCTTGAAAGACACCAGGATGACGGCGGACAGCACGCACTGGAGAGAAGAAGGGAGGAGCCGTCCAGTAAGATAGAAGCTAGAGAACGGGAGGGGTAGGGTATGCAGTCTTGGAGACGATGACATGCTCAAAATGCAGCAAATATGTTCTTTTCGAGATCATACTATTGTTACTTTATCATAAAACTTGCTAAGGCAAATTTATTGAAAGAATGATAGTTTGTGACTCACGTTGGGAAGTGCACTGAAGAGCGGCCCGATGGAGTACAGCATTATCATCAAGACAGAGCAGGAGAAGAGTGAGGCGAGTCCAGTGACGCCTCCCACCTCCTCCTGGATGACCGACCTCGACAGGGAGACTGACACCGGTGCGCAGGAGAAGAAAGACCCGACGAAGTTGGTGATGCCCTGCCAGAGGAAACAGTCTTGAATCTGAACGTAATGTAATGAAGAAAACGTAAGATCAAATAAAAGAATATCTTGTACATGGAAAGAAAACTTGTCTCATGAACAAGAAGCATTTACATTACTTTTCTATAAATTATATTAGTAAAATAACTGCCAAATAGTAAAATTGAGTTTGTTTTAAGGATGTCTTCATATTTGTGAAGAAAATCAACTCATTGGAAACACGAATAAAAACCATATCAGTGTGCTCCAGAGATAATGACGATACTGGTGAACTTCAGCCATCGGGAGCTGGACATAATAAGGACAAGACTAAATACAATGTCTAGCGCATTGAGGTCGGAAGTCTTACATGAGCGAACAGCTCCTGAGTTGCCTGGATGACGTAACCTTTCCTCTTGGCTATGATCTTGGCCATGGAGATTGCGGAGACGTACCCGATCACGGCGATGATGAAGGAGTGGGCCAGCAGCTGTGGCACCAGCTCCAGATGAGGCACGGATGGGGTGGGGAACCTGGCGAGGCGGGAAGGGTTGGGCATTACTGAGAGTGTCTGGGTGTGGCGAGAATGTTGAATCAGCATTGGAGAATAGCACTGCAGAGTCCTATTAAAATCTGTAACGAGATGTGAGCTCTTGCTACACAGAAATGTTATAATTTTTGTTTTCCTGCATTCTGTCACTGGAGCCTTGGACGTGCGCCGAGACTCACCCTTTGGGGACGTGGCCGATGACGGTGACGTTTTGCTCTTCCTCCAGGTTCAGCACATGACTCACCACCGTCCCGACTACCATCACCACGAGTTCCACCGGCACTGGCACGGGACACACTTTCTTGAGGCGGGGCTGTGGCGGGCCGTGCCGTTAGTGAGGACAGTGGGCAGTGTTACAAAAGATTTATCACGTTCGAATATAAGCATGAGAGGAACGTGAACTAAAAGAAAATAGGACAAAAAAAGAATCATCATCTCTAAACCACTACTACCGCCACCATCACCGCCACTCACCTTCAGGATCTCGTTATTAGCCACCAGCAGGGTGATGCACAACGCGGACACCCCCACCACCGTTGGGTTAGCAGTCAGCAAGGCGAGGCTCAGATCCCGGCACGTCTGGAGAGAAACGCTCCTATTAGTTAACCTTCTTGCCCTCCTCCACCACCATCACGTTCTTCCTGCCCTGCTCCGCCTACTCCGTTATGACTCTCGTGCATATCACGCCCCGCTTTACTGAGGACCGACATTAACACCGCGTTCAGTGCCGCCAAGACAGCGCTGGAGGGACTTACATAGAAGCTCTTGAAGGCGCCAGTGTAGCGGGGCAGAGGGATCCCCAAGAGGCTCTTCAGCTGGGAAAACAGGATGTCGTAGGCGACACTGGTGGTGAAGGCGGAGACGATCATGTGGGAGAGGAGCACTGAGAACACTTGGCCCAGCTGCAGCACTCCCATCAGCATCTGCACGCGAGAGGAGCAACATCTTAAACATCTTGGCATACTGCGTCACTCATTGATTATATCAGCCTGTCCCAGAACATCCACTCGTATTATCAGCTGTTATTTTTTTTATGTGAAAGGAAGGATGACCGAGGAACACACACACACACACACACACACACACACATATAAAGCTTAATTCCCTTTCCACAAAAATGTTCAGTTGAAAAGAGTTCCATACAGGTTGTTTGTTAGGTTGATTAGGGAAAGACGATTTATTCCAGTGCTGCATGAACCCACCTGCCACAGCCCGGTAAGCAGGGCCAGCACCACCACCATCTCCACTGAGCTGTAGCCAGAATGGTCGCTTGTGCTGTTGCCATCGGCGGTGAAGTTCTGCAAACCCTGGGCGAGAGTGGCCGTCGTGGAGAGGGTGGTGCTGAGTGGAGCGGCAGCAGAACCAGGCACAGTCTCGTAGGTGACCACATTCCCGATTGCCTTCGCCGTCAGCACGCCCAACGAACCCACCACGCCTTGGGTAGTCACGCCAGCACAAATTGAGTCACAAGAAACGTAATGTTATGTTAATTTAATCAAGTGTACATACAAACATTTGGACACATGGGGAGCGCGTTAGGCACAGTGGTCATCAGTAATAAAAGTAATGTGTGGCACCTCACTCACCAAAGGAGATGTGGTGTGACGTGCCCAGCAGCATGTACACCAGGCCGGAGATGACACCCGCGTACAGGCCCGTGATGGGGGGCAGGTGGGCCAGCATGGCGTAGGCCATTCCTGTAGGAGGGATTCAAAGTCAGAATGGGTAAGCAAACAGAAACAGAAGCAGCATTGTTGACATTAACACGTGTGAGGTACTATCAGTTTTCTGGTTGTTACCATCATGTGTCATACGATCATTTGTCACGAAGGTAGTGAACTAACTCATCGTAAACGTCCCCATCCACCACTACGAGGCTGCTGGCTCCCCATGTCCTATATTACTTGAGTAAGGGACATAGAAAAGATCTAGCTTGTAGGGGAAGCCACAATCAGGGGCGGCACGTTGCCTCACCTTGAGGGACGGCCATCACACCAACGGTCAGGCCGGCGATGAGGTCACCTAAGAAAGCTTGCCGAGGTTGATATTTAGGTAACCAGTCCAGGATAGGCAGACGGGCCGCCATTATTTCCCACACACGTCCGCGGGAAAATCTATTGCATTTCAGTGACCACCCGCAGGTCCTCTCGCGCACATCTGAAATACCAAAGGATTGAATGTCACTTTCATTTGATAAGGTTACCCCCGTCTCTCCTTAAATGTCTCATTGTCTTTACAGTCGTAGTTTGACTTACTTAACTAGGCTTTAAGTAACGCTGGTCAGTGGTCACCACACAGCTAAAAGTGTACGTGTGCTTGGCAAAATGCTTAGCTTCTATTTGGGTTATGTGACATCTTCCTCCTATACACAGGCCTTAGGCTGAGGTACATGGTCCAGGTCATGTGTTTGCCCTGGCACCCTACCTGCTTGCTCCTCGAGGCAGCTGTTGTAGAGTTGGATCCTGCGGTGCAAGGTGAGGGCGGGGCGAGTCACCTGCACCTCACAAGAATTCGCCGACATGGGATCCATGACAGGCTGCTGGCACAACCAACTCAGCAGCAGCAGCAGCAGCAGCAGCAGCAGCAGCAGCAGCAGCAGCAATAGTAACACGTAGATTCGTACCTGAAACGTGAGAGCCACTAGTGACAGAATGAAGTGTGGCCTCGCAGTCCAAACACTTTATGGGCGACTTGGCGGAGGTGTGCTAACACCACCATATGGTCATTTATTCTCAAGGAAATCCCTGTCAGTCGTGTCTGTTTATTGTGATGGATAAGACGCGCAGAGCCAATATGTTCAGCGTCCGCTTCGATAATGTGGTGGAGATAAAGAGCTGATCTGACGGCGAATGATTGTCACTTATGGAATGTACAGTGTATGAAAACAGCGAGCATGCCGTGAGACACACTGCAAAAGCCTTTTGATCTTGCCAAACACAGAAGCACAAAAATAACATGGATCTTGTTAGGACACTTGTATAGCACTAAGCTTTAGTTTTATGAACGTTTTTTGTACCAGAGACAGCAGAGGCGGAGGAAGCTCGGCGCGTCCATCAAGATTAGCAACGCGGCCCAGTTTTCTCTGCCAGGAAAATAACTGACTCACATATCCTCGTCCCGCCTCTTGTCATCTCTTGTAACTTTCTAAAATCCTCCACCTAAGTCATTTTGTTTCCATTGAACACTTCTTTATTAATGACGTGAACACGTTAATATAAATATTTGAAATAAACAACTTGGGTTTTCTGTAAACAAACGGGTATCAGAAGTCCCGCGGCACATGTACTACAAGTTATACAGCCAACAGGGTGTTTGATGGCAGTGTGAGCCCCAGCCATCGAGCACCGCGTTACTGTACCTGTTCGTGGGTGTGGGGGTGCAGTGGAGGGCCGTCTGGTTGGCGTGAGGGCTCGGAAGCATGTGAAGGCAGGCTGGAAGTGTCTGTCAGATTAGTCATGCTCCTACCACAACTTAACTTGTAGAGGCGATGACGTAATCAAGATTCTAATACCTGATAGCAAGGAGGCGATGAGGGAAAGTGGCGAGATTCTGTCGTGGGAATAATGGCGTTGGTAGAGTGGAAAGGTTTATGCTCTTGTGGTGCTTGGTGCTTTTATGTCACATGAAGAGGAACAATAATCATATTACGTAATACTGAAAGGAGTGGAGGTGTGGGTGGGAATATGAAAAAGCTGTCTCATCAAAAAGAGAAAGACTATAGGAGTATTCTTTATGCAACCTGAAGAACATTGAATGTTTGTTGTATTGCACGTCACCATCATCAACATCACCATCACCACCACCACCATCACCATCATCATCATTATCATCATCATCATCATCATCATCATCATCATCATCATCATCATCATCACCACCACCACCACTACCATCACCATCATCATCATCAGTTTATAGTGTTACTGCAGGACAAATGCCTTTCTTACTGGCTGTTGTTTTTGTTATTCTCAAAACACCAATACAGTTTCTATGGTGGGATTCTTGAGTGTATGAGGAAGTACATCGCAGAGTGAAGAGATACAGCTTATCAGACACGGCCTGCCTCTGTACCTGTGGTACTTGTGTGGCCAGCAGCACACACCTGTTCAAACACCTGGCTTCTGATCGACCTCTCACCCACGTGAGTCGATGCTCTGCTGCTGCTGCTGCTGCTGCTTTTCCTTTTTTTTTCATCTCATTTTCTTGCCTTCTTTATTTTTTCGCATATAATGGCGTACGGATTATACAGAAAAGCATTGTACACTTGTTGCGGCTTCTTGCCACTAAAAAGCAAAGAATAAGATTGTTGAGTGTCTTGCCATTTTTTTTTCATTTTTGTTCAGCAGTGAGGAGTGTGGATGAGGACGCTGGGCGAGGGCAGGGAAGGATCTCCTTAGGCCGTCAGTAAAGCAGTGGGTCGTGATTTGTCTGGTTAACACGGGGACGAGACTCATCTCTACCACGTGGATTATTAAGCCTTGCCGTGTGTGTGTGTGTGTGTGTGTGTGTGTGTATGTGATTAAATTCTGGAGTGGGGGATGTGACCTTACATGACTGGGGGGGGGGGGAAGGGGAGAACAGGAGGAGGAAGAGGAGGAGGAGGAGGGGGAGGAGAAGAAAGTGAATCACAACCCAGGGCACCTCGCTGTCTCCTGGGTCCTGTTATCTTTTCTTTGAACAGGAGAGCCGCTCGTGGCCTTTGCTCTCAGGCTCCACCACTACCACTAACAACGTCAACACCACCTGCTGTATACTAGCTTGTCATCACGCACTTCACTCGAGCTATGACAAGCCTAACTTTACCTTTCCATTCGCACACACACACACACACACACACACACACACACACACGTACGCGCACGATAATGCATCAACAGGTGCTTAAGAGGAACCACCTGCCCATGTAGAGTACCAGGATTTTAGAGTGTGGGTGGGTTGGAAGGGATACATGTGGAGGTGAGGCTTTCCCCAGATCATGGCGACTGTCGCTGGACTGAGGTTACTAAGAAATCATCCACACACACTCAACTGTGGAAACGATTCTTGTGTGTTTACTTGTTTTATGCATGTGGCTTTTGAAAATACTATTACAGTCCTTTGAGAGACCGGCCTAGTGTTGTGAAATTAAGCCTGAAGTGTCGTTTGATGGAGTCGTGAATGGAAGGCGATAAGATAGTGGGATGGGCAATGACTTCAATGGGAGTACGTGAACCGAACCTCGCGGCCCGCCAGGAACTGCGCATTTTAGGCTTTCACGGGTTGACTTTGTCGTCCGGTATAATTTGTTGCTGTGTAAGCTTTTTATTTATTTGTTTTCTTTCTCTCGGTCTTTATTCTTTTATGGGGGCGTTGTGGAGTCTCGAGTCCCACATGGTCTCTATAATTGTCTTCCAACAAATGGCGTCTATTTTTTTTTTCTTTTTTTCCTTTACCACCACCATTACTACTACTACTACTACTACTACTACTACTACTACTACTACTACTATTACTACTACTACTACTGCTACTATTTCCACTATGCTATCACTACTACTACTATTACTACTACTACTACTACTATTACTACTACTACTACTACTACTACTAATAATAATAATAATAATAATAATAATGATAATAATAATAATAATAATAATAATAATAATAATAGTAATGATAATAATGATAATAATAATAATAATAATAATAATAATAATAATAATAATAATAATAATAATACTGCTGCTGCTGCTGGTGCTAGTGCTGTTGGCGGTGGCGGTGGTGGTGCTGCTGCTGCATTTTCACCTCGAAACTTTCGTCTTTTTTTCTCTCTTTTCCCTCTTCCTCTGACTTCACCACCAAGATTTCAGTACAGTTAAATCAGGCTTCTGCCGTTCTTCTACTACATGCTTGTTAGGGAGTGGCAATGAAACAGACTTTTCTTACATAGCATGTATAGGTAACATATTTTCACAGCTTTTCCCACTCTCTTATTCATAAAGAAAAATAGAATACACATAAGTTATCTGATTTAGTAATTTCCCTAATACAAAACAGACGGAACTAACACGTAAAGGTGACTCCATTTATAGATTTAAGCACCACCGCTGGGATGTGGCAGCGACTATAGGTCCGGCACGGTGGCCGGTGAGTGGTAGGGATCGAGAGAGGTGATGGTGGTGACGGCGTCGTGGGTGGAGTGAAAGACGAGGTCGCGGCTGATCTCCTCCAGCACACTGCATCTCTCAAGGGCGTCCACCACCCTGTCTAGGGGAAAACAAAGAGGGGAGTCAGGCCCCAGCGTGGCGCGCGTTGAGGACATTTTTCACCGCCTGTGACGGGCTCATTGCAACATGGCGTTAGCGAAGTGTTTGCTACCTGAGGCGGACGCCAGACACAGGGTGACGCCAGCGGTCTGGAGATCGCGGTGCAGCTGCCTCAGGTGACTGGCGCCCGTGGTGTCCACGAAGCTGACAAAGGACAAGTCGAGCACCAGCCAGCGGCACACCTACAAAAAGCGACGGTCATTGACAGCTAAGGGGTCTGTGGGTGTGTATTCATGATAGGCATCATGTGAGGCGCCTGAATAGGATGAAATGCAACGGTTGGAACCAGAAGGAAGGAAGCAATCTCTGACCTTGCTATCAGCAATGACAGGCAGCCTCGACTCACCGGTGATGTGGAACAGGTGGAGCTCTTCACTGCCTGGCTGCCCACGGTAGCTAGAGTCAGATCTCTGCTCGAGGGAGGCTGGGAGGACGACGAGTCTTTGTCAGCTTCTTGAGTAGAGGCTTGATTCATTCCTTCATTCACTTCGTCTTGATTCATAATGTCCCCATCACCGTTGTCTTGACTTGAAGTATCTTCCTGCACATCATTTCGCGTGTTAATGATTGAACTACTTTTCCCCCACTACACTGATGTAATTGCAGTAATTCGGAAACAAAGATTACACATAATAATGGAAGAAATTAATGAAAAAGCAAAGGAATATGCCAGTAAAAATGTGTAGAAGACAAGATAGAGTACTGTTACCTGAAAATGAGAATAATACGTGAAACATTATTTAGATAATGATAACAAGAGACATATATAAGTTCAACTGAACTGAAGGATGAACGATTTTATACAGCAAACCTCAGACTGGCGTGTGTCCATGAGCGGCACCGTGGTGGTGGCGGCAGGCTTGGCGGCGGCAAGGTCCAGGCCAGTGACGGAGAAGAGGCTGGAATGGAAGTAAGAGGCGTTGCCAAAGTGGAGTGGCCCGCCGAACTGGAAGATCTTCACGCCGGGCACCTTCACCGCCTGACCGAGAGGAGGGGACGGTGAGTGGCAGACAGGGCGCGACACATCATATTTACCTTTGAGTTATAGGGAACTCTCCTTAAGAGTCTTGCTTTGACATGATTTGTTCTGACTGACCATGAAGTTTTGCGCGTAAAGGGAACTAATAAAAAAGAAGACAAAAGACAGCGGAGGACAGGCTGTTAGTCTTACCTTGTGGTAGGTGTCCAGGTCGAGGTAAAGGTCAGTGAAGGGCACGTGGCCGAGGTGGAGGGCTGGCGGTCGCTGTGAACGAAGGAACAGCACCACCGCCGAGGCCGCCAGGCCCGCCAGGAGGCCGTAGTCCAGACCCACCACCACGCTCACCACGAAAGTGGCCAGCCAGATAGCGGCGTCGAGGCGAGAGGACGACCACAGCTTGGTCAGATCCTTCACTTGCAGAAAGAGACCCTTGAGGGACACCAGGATGACGGCGGACAGCACGCACTGGAGGGAAAAAAAGAGGAGCCGTCCAGTAGTGCAGGAATGGATTACGCGAAATGCATGGATAAGTTGTGATAACTTTTGACAGAAATTAGATATTTTGTACTGAAACACGAGGAGGAAAGCACCAGGACCATGCATCTTGGTATGAGGATGAACCTGACCAATGAACGCTTTTCTTCGCTGCTTACATGAGGCAGTGTCCTGAAGTACGGCCCAATGACGGAAAGAACCAACACCACGAAGGCGCAGGAGAAGGCGGTAGTGAGCTGGGTAACGCCGCCAGCTGCTTCCTGAATGAGTGACCTCGACATGGAGGCAGCCACGGGGCCACAGGAGAAGAAGGAACCAAACGCGTTGCTCATTCCCTGAAGTAAAATAAATAAATAAATAAAGAAAGAAAGAAAGAAAGAAAATACACTCATCACACTACTTTTTTCTTGTTCAACTTTTGTAACTGCTCCATTTAATGAAACCCTTCTAGGAACTTTTGCTTCGAGGAGGAAGGTGAAGGAGGGCACTTTGAAAGTTACCTGAGCATACAACTCCTGCACGGCATCAACAGTGTAGCCTTGTCTCTGGGCGAAAATCTTGGCTATGGAGAAGGTTGAGGTGTAGCTGATGAGTGCAATGAGGAAGCCATCAACCAGCACTGACGGCAGCAGCTCCATGCGGGGAGCGGAGGGAAAAGGGAGTCTGAGGAGCGTAAAAGTTATTGGATAATTCCACATTTTATTGAGTTATGGCACCACAAAGACTTTATATGGTGCCAGACAAGATCAAGATCCACATTGCTCAACGTTTTGAGGGCGTCCATCTCGACTACTTTACCAGGCTTGATTGGATGATGCTGCGATTTTTATGAAAGCTTTTATGTTTCTGTCACAAGTTTAATAAAGATTCTTCATCATCGATAGGAAAAAACACTCGTGAGAACCTGAATAACTCCCTCCGTGGATTAAGAATATAGTCCTGATGAGAGCAAACCATTGAAGAATACGGGCATAACAAAAAACACCTCTTATTCATATGCTTCTCCTCTTCCTTCTGCTCCTGAGACATTGATGGATTTTCCGTGACTAATCAGAGTACTAAAAATGAGCTTACAAGTTCAGTGCACGTGTGTCAGTTTGAGCAGAGACTATAGAGGCCAGAGCGCGGTAGTTAAGTCATGTAGAGAGAAGAGATTAGGAACACAAAAGGAGGAGGATGCTGGAAATGGGCTGAGCAGGCAGGAGGAAGAGAGGAAAACCCAAAGAGAAAGCTTATGGAGACACAGAAGACAGAGTGAGATGGAGACGGGTGATCCGGAAGCAGCCGGGAGAAAAATTCAGAAGAGACTCACAATCATGATATTACGGAGTCGTTTGTGAAGAACGGCGTGACTCACCCTGTAGGGACGTGGCCGACGACGGTGACGTGATGCCTCTCCTCCAGGTGCAGCAGGTCACTCACTGCTGTGCCCGCCACCACCACCAGGAGCTCCATGGGCACAGGGATGCGGCTTACTTTCCTCATGCGGGGCTGAGACAAGAAGAGTTATCATTCTCATTATCAGTATTATTATTGCCATTACGTAGTATTACTATTATCATCATCATCGGTGAATTGCCTATAGAAACAGTCACCTTCAGTATCTCGTTGTTGACCACCAGCGCAATGATGCAGACCACGGACACCACCACCACCACCGGGTTGGCAGCGGGCAGGCCGAGGCACAGGTCCCGGTATGTCTGGGGAGAAAATATTGTAAAACATGAAAGCATGAAACATGAAAACATTAACCATGTTTTCATGTTTATTGTACTACCGTTACCACGCCTTCCCTTTTCCACCTCCCCACTCCCACCCCACCACCACGCTGCAGGGACTCACGTGGACGGTCTTGAAGGGACCGGAATAACGGGACACGGGGATCCCTAACACGTTCTTGAGCTGCGATGTGAGGACCAGGAAGGCGATACTGGTGGTGAAGGCGGAGATGATCATGTGGGAGAGGAGCACGAGGAACACCTGGCCCATCTGCAGGACGCCCATCAACACCTGCACGCGACAAGGAACATATGGATGTAATTTATTAAGTGATATATGGTGAAATCAGATTAGTGGTCATTGTATAATGTAATCTCACCTGCCATATGCCCACAACGAGCGCTAAAACGGCGGCCACCTCCTGCGGGCTGGGACTGACTGCTGCAGTAGAGGCGGCAGTGGTATTGACGGAGGTCACCACACTATGAGGAGAGCCATCGGGAGCCAGCACGAGTGTTCCGTTCTCACCTGCTGGATCCGGCGTGGTGGTGAGCGTGGAGTCCCTGGTGCTCAGCTCCAGCACCAGCTTTTCCATCATCATACACGAAACCGCGAATGTGCCTAGCGATGAAAGAGCGACGTGTCTGCTATTCTGCCTCATAATTACGGATTGTTCTACGGACAAAACTTGTTCACTACGTTATGCGGCGTCTGTCAGCCTCATTCGAAACTGCCGAGACTCACTCACCTATAGACACGTGGCGGGAGGTCCCCATCAGCACATACACCAGCACGGGGAAGAAGGACATGTAGAGGCCGGTGATGGGAGGCAGGCCGGCAAGCATGGCGTATCCAAGCCCTGTGGAGGCACACCAAGACGCTCACTCACTGCACAACAATCACTGATGGGTATGACGAGAGTTCACCTCATAACGATTTTTTTTGTCCCCGACAGTATGATAAAATTGAGGTTTATCTATAGTCTCCGAAGCAACTGTCATGGAAGACGATGATTTCTATAAATCATTACTACAAAGATGAAACGCATGGCGGGGGGATCACTCGGGAAAGTAATTATCTCTGGGCATTGAGAGTGGGAGATGAACAGCTTGCCAGGGGTGACTTATCTTACCTTGTGGAATATGCATGACACCGACAGTGACGCCGGCGATTACGTCCCCGAGGAGTACATGACAAACTCGATACTCAGGCAGCCAGTCGAGGATGGGCAGACGAGCCCTCACCGCAGACCAAAGACGGCCGAGTGAACACCTGCTGCAGGCATGCGTCTGTCTTCGTACCCTCTCGCGCAGATCTGAAACAGCGACAGCCTCAGTATGACGGCATTGCAAGGCGCTGAAACAGGAGTGTGGTAGAGCAGTTTTTGGACACATGAGTGAAAGGTGATGTGGCTTTGAAAGTCTCCACGTATGATGAGTTCTTCGGGTATGCTTTTATTTATTTATTGTTTTTAGAAGGGGCTCTGGCCAAGGTTCCACAAAGAATAGAGACAAAAGCTTATCCAAAACTGGAGAAGTGTTTTGAAACTTCCCTCTTGAAAGTGTTCAAATTAAAGGTAGGAGAAAATGCAAAAGCCTAAGGGGACCTCCATAGTTTACCAGTAAAAGGAAAGAAAGATTGAAAATACTACTTAACTCGTGCATTAGGGAGGGGAACAGAATGGAAGTGAGAGAAAGTAGAAACTTGTGCAGCGAAGACACGGGAGTACGGAAATCATACAGTTAGCAAGATAAAAAGAGCAACTAGTATCAAAATAGTGACAGAAGATAGCAAGAAATAGCAACACTGCAGTGAAGAGGGAGAGAGGTTTAAGAGTCAGTCAGAGGGGAGGAGTTAATAAAAATTCATGCTTGGGCATAATCTAGTGCATTGTTCCTGTCACTAGTCTTCCTGTCGTCCGTGTGTTCCACTCATGTATCGACATTTCTCTCTTCACTGCAAGCACAGCTTCAGAATACAGGCCAGTGATTAAATCAGCCATACTCACAGTAATCCCACAGAATCTTACAGGAACTCGCTAAGTATAAGCATGTTTGGTATCAGCAGTCGTGAGGAGGACGCAATATATGACATCACAAAACAAAACTCACGGTAAGAAGGGTGACTATTCCTTGAGGCAGTATGTAAAAAATGGTCAACAGTGAGCAAATGCCCTACTAGAAGGTATTATCTTGATTTCACAGCTTCATAAAATTAATAAAAATGGCCACACTTGTATTTGTTATATTCGCAAACATGACTTAATGAAAGGCATTGCAAGAAACTAACTCTAGCGAACAATATCATGATGCTGCTTTGTACTCACTCTTAACTTGTGTTGGCCAGCGAGTGTCGTAAATTTACCTGGTGCATGAGCGGGGCAGTGGTCGTAGAGATTGGAGCGGCAGGCTACGGTAAGGGCAGGGCGAGTCACCTGCACCATCCTCAGGCCGTCAAGAGTGGTTACCGCGCCGTTCACAGGCACCAGTCGGACTGACTCTTCTTGTGCCTGAAACATGTCACCAAGGCTTTACTTTGTCCTTCCTTCCTTCACCTTACACTCTATTCTTTCCCTTTCGCTACAAATCCTGTGTGACGTGATTGGTGACTAAAAGGGAGAAGAGTAAAGGCATTTTGAGGCACTTTTGAGACTAAAGAGGTCTGAGTGTGGCTAAACGTCCTGAGGCTTTCATGGAGTAAGGTCTTTCTGATTTGAAGCCCACGAGTCTTGAAGCCCTTATGATTTGAGTATTTTCCATCTCAGCACTAAAATGTCTTATATCTATTGTGTTGATAGTGATAACAGTGACGATTGTAGCAGTTGTGATTGTCGTTAATGCGCCATATGATCGCGATGTTGCGGCGCAAGAAACTAAATCAATCAAATGAATTGTTGTTTGTGATAATAATGATGGTTGTGGCTTTAATAGCAGTGATGGTAGTGATTGCTGAGGCGGTGATGATGATGGTGATTCCTGTGACATTTAAGTGTACCGTCATAGTACCGCTGCTACCGCCATGTACCGACGATGACACCACTGTACCGGCAATGGTACTTTACGTCCTCCTCTCATTCTGCCTCCTACAGGATGGAGGATAAGGGGTGAAGGAGTTAGATCTTGCAGTGTTGGACGTTTATTTGATATATAATTGAGATGATACAGTGTGCTCCCCCCAGAGTCTTGTCCTGCACTGCCTCCTGATGGGGAGGTCAGTCGCTATTTGCTACAGATCATAGGTCCACGTGGTGTTAACATCGGTGAATATCAACAGCAAGTGACACGGAGAAAGAAAGATTTACATGAGGAAGAAAAGCAAGGAATGTGCGCAAGTGGTTTCCGACGGGACAGTCACACTTGCGAAGGGTGAGGTGAGGTGAAAGATGTCACCTGATGCTGTGATATTCCTGAGATGCAGGTAGTAGTAGTAGTAGTAATAGTAGTAGTAGTAATAGAAGTAGTAGTAGTAGTAGTAGTGGTAGTAGAAGTAGTAGTAGTAGTAGTAATAGTAGTAGTTGTAGTAGTAGTAATGGTAATAATATATATCATATTGGTATACAAGGTGATGACTATAAACTATTTCATTAATGTTGATGAGTGTGGCGTTAGGAGTAGCAATGATGATACCTGAAACACTGACGATAAAGCTTGTGATAATTATAGTAGTGGAAGGGATGATGGTGACCACACGGAGCGTATTTCCCACCTACTCACCATTGCAGTTGTCTCCCTCCCAGCGCCGCGGCAAGAACTGCGCATTGCTCAAATGATGCTGCGGCATTGCTGCCTCACTTGCTGACTGTTGCCGTTCAGTTCAAGGACAATATAGTTAAAAAGTACTGCTTAACTCCTGATTTCACACACTTATTTTGTTGGCAGTGAAAAGAAAAATAAGGAAACTGCGTATAATAGCATCAGAAATGTTGCATTGGAGGGAGGAGTGAGAAGTTTTGAGTGGAAGGAACAAACAGGTCACCTTGGGATACGCACAATGAGAAGTGTATTGCATTAGCACTAACCCATAATACATAGCTTGCTAATGAAGGCCCGCTCTCTCGATCCGAAGGGCAAACCAAAATGTGCAGTTTCTCCATAGCGTATGAAAATTAAATATGATCTCTGTATCTTATCCCCAGACTATTTTTCTCCGTGGTTGTGCACATGTTAATATCACGAATTAGAGAAGAGTAATGGCTCTGGCCTTTCTCACTTGAATCCACTCTCCTCTTTATCCTATTTTACGTAATCTAATAATGAGACACCTCCATCACCATGCATTTTCACGACCACTGTCTCCACCTTCATGGATCCCTGTCACCACACCGACTGCCACTGCCTCGGTGTTGTTGCTCTAGGAGACACTCAAACCAATAGCTGCATGACTACTACCACCACCACCATCACCACTGCCACTGCAACTCTCCTCTTACCACCAACACCACCAGCCACAACTCTAATGAAACAACATGTGTGAATTTCCCATTACACGTCACGAGATTGCTACTTTACACCATCGTAGCGTTCAGTATTGAACATCTGCGAAGAATATTTAAGACTCACTCACAAAAAGGGAAGAACATCTATGTTTGTATAAATCTCGTACCCGACATGTCCTGTGTGTCAACTTTTTTTTTTTTTTTTTTGTAAACATGAAAGGGGACTCTGGCCTAGGATAATAAGGTTTTATGAAAAAAAGACTCACTGAGGATGCCAGTCCCCAGGTTACCAGAGAGTGTAAACGGAAGGGTTATCCAATATCCAATAGTACGTACTGAAAACAGTGCACACATACTTAATCTTTTTTTTTTTTCTATATCAGAGTTTGAAATTTTCTTACTTGTTCAGTCCCTTTACTAAATTAGTTTCAGATTTCTTGACAGAATCATTTATGTTCTTTCTGCCTTTTCCTTGCTCAGAGGCCTTTCATCACTAGGGATGTTGGCTAGGAAATGATAGGTGGAAGTAGGTAAGTGTACTTATGTCGTACAGAGACCGCCTGACGGTTTCCTGTAGCTTCCCTTATTTTCTCATGTTATTGTTATTTATGGAATGAGGAACAGGGTCACCGAACTGGTCTGACATGGGCGCTGTGAGATTTTGTCCCACCCCGTAAGTAGCAGGCAGAGTGTGGGCGTTAGGTTACATAAAGTTACATAGATATACAAGCCACAGTAGACCTTGTGGTCTTCACACAGTGACTTGACTTAGGACTACTAATGTGTTAGTAGAAGGAAAGGACAGCAAAGCAGAAGGTTCTCTTGAGTTTGGTAATTTACTACCTATCTTCATTGGTAACTTTATCTTTTGAATGGCTGGCGCCTAAGTGGTGTCGTATGCCAGTGTATGGATTCTCAGCATGTTAGAAGACTTAATTTTAAGGAAAAACCTGAAATAACATTGGAGTGATGCCGGTGTTTTACGTGATTGTTGATCATAGATATACAACAGACATATTACAAGTTGTGTGCTGGGAATGACAGACAAGTTGAGTTATAAAGTGTTTATTATGAAGCTGACATATCGCATTATCATCATTATAACCTCATTACATTATAATTCTTCCAAAAATGCAGGACAACAAGCACATTATAAATAGTTGCTCCCTAAGCAGTAAAAGCCAGAATAGAAAACGTACACTTTCAGTGGTAACTAAAGCAAGATAATACGCGGGACATCCTGGCGGTCCCACTTGGCAAATGACATGCACTATCACTGCCGGACTTCCTTAGCCGGCCAGCCAGCCAGTCAGCCAGCCAGCCAGCCAGCCAGCCGCGTCTTAAGCTTGCACGGGAAGGCGGAGAGTTAGCTGTAAAGTAAGTAAAAAAAATATTTCTATCACATACTAAGGAAGTCTTTATGGAAACTTTAATGTGAAACACCTGCATGTGTCTTTCCTTACTTCTGTTTACAGTTGCATTAGTATCCCACTCAGCCCAAATCAGATTTACCTGCCCTGATGCCTTCCTTCACTTTATAGAGGCACTACTTATTTACAAAGTAAAAAAAAAAAAAAACTTGTGATCTAGATTCCTTAGCATATTTTGGAAAGTGTTTAGAATCTATGGCAATACGTACAACACACACACACACACACACACACACACACACACAGAAACCAACAAAGCTACTCACGCTGCGGGCATAAGAGCGAACCACGAGAAGGAAATAGATCTGAATGGCGGACACCACCAGGAGAACAACGGCGGCGGCGAGGGAGTTGGTGAAAATGATGATAACGATGCCTAGGATGATGCCCAGGGCCACCAGGAGTCCAGTGCCCACCACCCACACTCTCAGCAGTCTCTCTTGTTCCTGTAGCCCCGACGAGGAGAGACAGATGTGAACGTGATGAAATAGATAATGATGTGTGTTTTCAAAAGCGTGAAATTACAAGATGAGTAAGGGAAATAAAGGGCTCCCTGATTTTCTTCTTTTTTGTTTAGCACAAAGGTAGAATCAAGGCCAAAAACAAAATTCAGGGAAAAGAAAACTTGTTAATTGTCTGGAAAAAAAAGTAAAGAAGGAAGAATTCCACAGACAAGTTAAACTACCTTCCACTTACCGTGCGAATTCCATGGATGAGGATGCAAGCCAGCACAAAGTGAATGAGGTCTATGGCCAGATCCACCCACCCCTCAACACCAGCTGTTTCACCACACAGGAAAGCACGTTAGTCAGAGCTACACACATCTATAGTAAATGAGGTCTTAAAAAAGTGCAGTATTGTTTCAGAATCACGCCTTTTTCACATTGGAGAATTAAACTGTTTTATCTGTTAAGTAATATTGTATACTTCATTGTTATGTAAGTCGTTTATTTCTAAGAATTGTGGGATGTACGTGATAGCAGAAGGATATTACATTAGCACATATTATATCTGTTGATTTTGCATATAGTCACTCTTAGCTTATAATATGACTGAGGGTGGGTTCCCCAAGCAAGAATTTTTCGGACACATCCTTACTCGAGGAAATCGCTTGAATGGAAATGCAGCTTTGTCTTTTAGGAACAAATCATTAGAGTTCCTTCCACTCACCTGTCACACCCACGTAGATGCTGAACGCGGCGCCCAACACACTGAAGATCTGGAGAGAAAAAGATTAAAAAAGACCACGCATAAGACATGGTTTGGAAGAGATCAAGAAAACACGAAGAGAATAAGGAAACAAGAACTAGAAATTTAAGTATACAAAGAAAACTATGAAGCAGTAAACAAAATAAATATATGACATAGGCAGCGAATAAGAAGAAAAGAGAAAGAAGAAGAAAGAAAATCGCATGTGTCTCGTTACGTGTGTGTGTTTGTGCGCCGTTTTATACTCACCAGGCTGAGGCAGGCGATGATTATGGAGCCTGCCCTCAACGAGAGACAGAAACAGCAATTGGTGAGCGAGTAACCACAGTTGCTGTCGGCCATTGCTGTGCGGGAGGGAAGAAAAGGGTCAGCACACCGTAATTTGACTCAATGACCTAATACGCCACAGTAGCGAGATCATATGACACCCAAATAGTGAACACAGGGCACAATATTAGTTCACTGAGTGTCTCGAAAAGGAACTGACTTCGGCTTTGCCTAAAAACACATCAGCCAAACACAAGAAGAGTCTAGTGTAGAGAGTAAAAGCAGATGATAATAGGGACTGCCAAGTGTAGGCCTACTGGCTTCTAACAGCTTCCCTTATATTCATATGCTCTTATACAGTAGTCCTCGTAGGTTACCGTAAAGGCCACGCACAGTTTGCAGTCACACACTACTCACTATTGGGTTGTTGCTGGTTTTGATCCACGACACGATACAATAATAGTCCAACTCGAGGGAGGTGGTGAGTGCTAGATCGCTGGAGTGCTTGTTGTGCCTTGCCCTCCCACCCTCGCTTTATATACCCTAAACTCTACCCACGGAACAAGGGGCAGTTTCCGGCACCTAAGAAAGAAAATGGTGTGGAAACGTCACGCCGTAGAGGAAGGAAACATGAAAAGCACGAGTAGAGAAGAGAACCGCTGAAGTGATGACATAACTCCAAAAACAAGAATCCGAACCTACCTCAAGTTTTATTCCTCTTAGCAGTTTCCCTTTAGACTCCATAAATATGCGGATAATTATCAGATTTTTTTTTTTTCATGTCACTATTGATCTATTTCAAAGAGTATTATTCCGTACAGAAGATGGAAATATTAGCTAATCTTGCATTTCCTCCCGCGGTCAGTGTGTCCCTTATGAAGTGTTACCTCATCAGGACGGAAACGTATTGTTTAAAAGAGTACTGGGTTGCATTTCTAGATGGCCACTCTGGGCAATGCACGTTCATTGTGAGTGCTATTGGCCGAGCCTTTTGCTTTTGGATTTTTAATAAGTTCTCAGTACAAGTTTACTCATGAAATTCAAGTTCTGATCTGATTATGTAACGCATCTCTCTCTCTCTCTCTCTCTCTCTCTCTCTCTCTCTCTCTCTCTCTCTCTCTCTCTCTCTCTCTCTCTCTCTCTCTCTTCTTAAAGGCAGACGTTATCTCTTACAAATAATGGCGTACCATTACTCTCACCCTCCCCCGCTTAGTAAATAATCACACAGAACAGATCAATGGCCCTCAGTGAGATAATACTATGTGCCACTGTGGTTGTTTTCTGTGATTTCCTCTGTCATGCGTAGATAACACCAGCGAAGTGCGTGACGAAGACGGTAGGGAAGTGAACGACAGACTGGTGATCCCTAGGACGAATTAAAGCAGTGAAATATTGTTTACGGCGTTATAAACAGAGGCACTATAGTGTATTGGAGTATTGGAGAAAACACACACACACACACACACACACACGTATGTACGTACGCACACACGCAAGCCTCTGATATCATCTATCGTTAGAATACAAGGTTTCAAAAATTATAAACGCGTTGTTGTTGTTGTTGTTGTTGTTGTTGTTGTTGTTGTTGTTGTTGTTGTTCTTCTTCTTCTTCTTCATCACCACCACCTTCTACATGTTTATTGTTTTGGCGGTTAATTGGTCATGTCTGTTTCCTGCTGACCATTATCGCTCTTCCTTCGCGCGGCTCCTCAGTTTTCTAATAAGAGAAAGTAGAGGTTGCGTAGTGGGGAGTTGAAGGACAGGTGTGGGTTTGCCCAGTGCCTGGATAACGCTGAGCAAGAACACCGGATGCCCCTCTAGCCCTTCTCTTACTCTCCTTCCTTCCTCTCTACCTGGGTCTCCTGTAATCACTTTCCCTTATCCCTTGTTGTCCATATCCTTCCTGTCTGCTGGTCTTTCCCTTTCAGTCTCGTCACAGTCTGTAATGACCTAAAAAAGGAATGCCCACAATCCTATTTTAAATATAGCGTGGATCTTATTGTTTGGTGGGTTTTCAAGATCGGTTCCCTGGCTCTATCCCCAACGCTGTGCCTTTCTCCCGATTTATTAGAGCTTCCAGATCATTTGTTCAGTATTTGCAAACCCCTGGTTGGAGGCGATACAAGAAGTAATGGGAGATCAAAAGAAACTTTAGGAGCTACTGCTTTATAAGGATTCCAGATATGAATAAGAGCCATGTATGTGGCGATGTACTGTACTTGTAGTCCTTTCACTGTGCAGGTGTGTGTCAGCTGCAACATTACGTCATTACTGTATGTATGACCTGTATTTAGATACGCTTTGCTCTCTCACCAGGACTACTTTTAAAGGTCATAGAAATGATTAGCCTGGTTCTCAAGAGTGTTTCTCTGATTTATATTGAAGAAATCTTGTCAATCTGTCACTAAAACCATTAAAACAATATTAAGAACCCGTGTAGCTGCAACTCATTCGGGAAGTGACGCAGAAGTGTTTCGGAATGGTGGGCAATTACATCAAATCTGTCATCATTTTATGGGGAATTGCAGACAGATATATGTAAGTTATGTATCGGCATGCCTTGTTACGTGTGAGAAATATATCCAAACTACTTACTCTTCCTATTAATACATGATATCTGACATCCTGTTGTGCAATGTATGTTTGTATTTTCATCGTCTCCGTATAACATACTTGTTTAATCAGATTAGGGGACAGTAAATTTCTCACAATACTATCATCTATCTTTATTCAGCTAATCATTAATTTGTAAGAAGTATGTTAAAAGGAGCGACTCCTATCATATTATATCTCCATGGTATATTGCAGAGAGAGAGAGAGAGAGAGAGAGAGAGAGAGAGAGAGAGAGAGAGAGAGAGAGAGAGAGAGAGAGAGAGAGAGAGAGAGAGAGAGAGAGAGAGAGAGAGAACCTGTAAATATAAATCCATAAAAAAAAACAGAACCTTGAAAATATAATACCACCATACCATACTCCAAAAATACTTCAAACAAAAAAATATCAAAATCGAATCCCATTCAGTCTACTACTAACTCTGAGAAACAAGAGCATCTGAGACCCTGGATATAAAAAATCTAATAGCATCGTAGCGCGCGGCAAGAGAGGGTCGCAATCCCATTCCTCCCGCTAGTCATTTGTCCAGGGCTTCAAAATATTCCGGCATCTATTCCTTTCCACAAGGGCTGACGAAACACCGTGTGTGGAGTAGCGTGCGGAGGCGAAGTATCCAGCACCATGGCGGAGGAGGAGTGTGTGAGTACAAGGGGGACATTTAAGGGTGCAATGAAGGCTGTGAAAATGGAGGGAGAACTGGGAGACATGGGGATCAGATGGGTGAGGCTCCAGCTGGCCACCATCACCACCTGTCTCCACCTGCCAGGTTATACGTCCACCCTCCTCCTCTTATTCATGTTTTAATTAATTTTGTTGTTGTTTTTGGTTAGTATTGTTGTAGCTTGGTGTTTGCGTTGCGTGGTGTTACTCGGTGTGGTGTTCCTGACCCCGGCCCTGCCCAGCCACGGGGAGTCTCGTGTTGCTAACTGAGCGGCACGGCGGCATAAGGAATGTCATTGTGCCGCCAGGTTTTCACACTTTCTCATCCCATCATGATTTCAGCAATGCAATGTCGTGTTTCAAGGATTCGCCCCGTGTTGTCTGTTTTGCGTCCCTGTGAGCAAAAAGATGTGTAATGTGCTTTTTCCCGCTTTCTTTACTCTTTCGTTTATCCCCTCTCGCCTCTCTCCTACTTTGTGTGTTCATAATGTCATTGCTGGTGTAGTATTTCATTCCATGATTTTTAAGGAAATGCTTCAGCCTTTCCATCAGATTGTCATTGGGGTCCAGGTATATATGTATTGTGATACGTCTTGGGGAAAAAAAAGAAAATCCTCTGCCGTGACTTCACACTTTGATGCCTGGGTATTTGTGGGAATCTTTCTCAGAGTGAGTTTTTAATGAAAAGTTGCCTTGAAATTCCCATGAATTGACACAACAAATCATTATCATCTGTAGGCCTGGTCACCACATATTTACTCTAAAATCATTGGACAAAAAGAAGAAGCCTTTGTTATTTGACATTATTAAATTGCTATATATTAATTTGTAAGTCCCATAGTTTTGATGTGAGTCAAGATAGAAGAAATGTTTATATGCTGAGTTCCGTTTGATGTATTGGGCGTCTCGGTTTGACTGGGTATAGATCTTGTTACAGCTGACACAAGCAGCTTCATTCACTTAATACCAGTGAATAAATGTACCTTCAGATTTTCGATCCCAACTTGAAGAAGAAAAAGAAGAAGAAGACTGGTTTCAATCTTGATGCTGCATTAGCAGAAGGTAGTGGAGCTCAGGAGCCTGCTCCCACCCCAGAGAATGGAGAAGTGCAGGAAGCAAAGGAAAGCACCCCGGAGATGGATGGTATGTTGAGGGACAGGATAAGTAACATGCAAAATGCATTAAAATTGAGTGTTTCAAAGTTTTGAATAAGAGCACGCAGTTTATAATGGTTACTAACTTCATTATTTTGCTAGGAATAGATGCAGGAATAAGATGGATTTTGAAGTTGCTTTGAATGGATGTTGTGTTAATTCTTCTCCCAGTGCTTTATTGCCAAACACTTCAATAAGATAATGTTCCCTCTTGTTATTAAAACATAAGCATTATTCTCAGGACTTATCATCTTGGTATAAAAAACTAAATTAGTCAACTCATTTACAGTTATATCCTTTATTATTGTAATTTTCCTGTTGTTAGACATGGAGATGTATGGAAAAAAGAAGAGCAAGAAAAAGAAGAAGCCCTTCTCTCTGGACGAAATGAGTGATGCCCTTCCGGAGGCCAAGGACAACGGGGTGGCTACCGGGGAGGACCGGGAGCCACCCGCCATCCAGGCTGCAGAGGTGGATGACTTTGATCTTGACATGGACTTCAGCAGAACCAAGAAGAAGAGGACTAAGAAAAAGAAGGTGCTGAACGACCTCATTGCCAAGGATGAAGTGGCAGCCGATGCTGATGACAAGGAATTGGGTAAGTGTTTCGTTCCCTTTGTTGGTGTTGATGCTAGTACCTGTTGAGCTGCAGCAGCTAGAGCAGACCACCTTCTAGACCTCAGTGTTGGCTTGTCTCTGGTGTGTGGATCACAAATGTGTTTGAGTTATCTTTAGGCAGGTTCCCTTTTCTTCGTCTCATTTATTCATTTAGTCCAGTTTTATACTTTCCATGTATTTGTTTCATGTCTGCATTTGATTTTATTGTTTTTGTTCTTATGTATTTGTTTCATGTATAGGTTTAATGTATCTTTCTTTTGGAATATGAAATAGGTGGTAATAGAAGATTCTCAAGTGATTTGTGTAGGTCGTTCATGTTGGCTGTTTGCAGAGTTTATTTTCTGGGAAGAAAAACAGTAAATGTACCAGCTGCTCCCTAATATTCTCCCTTTTTGCTGAGAGACTTTGTGAAAAGAAAAAAAATATAGCTGAAACGGGATCATTTGTTGTACAAAATTCTGGCAGGTATAGCATACCAATAGTACTAATTTGATATTCTTTTGTTAGGTATGTAACAAACCTTCATACACTCTGAGCCTGTAATGAGGTACAGTTCATTATGAGATTATGGCATGGTCTGGTATCTGCAGCTTTATTGTGTTATGATTTAAGTTGGTGTTTTGGAAGTATTAATTTTCCCAGTCTTTAATCATAACATTTTCACACACATGTGAGACAAAGATGGTAATGTAATGGCTCAGGGAGGGGTGGGGTGACTAGACCTTAAACTTTGTAAGCCAGAAGGCCATGTTGAGTTTATGTGCTCATAGACCATTTAATTCATACCAAGCAAGCGTTACCTTTCCATGCCGGAGGTCACTCTTTAAGATTTCATCATCAGTGGCTTGCTTCCTTAACCCACTGCACCTTATCTTCTCAGCATTTAGTGTCTTTGCTGCCAGCTTTTTTGGTAGTTTGGGAAGGGAGTTTAAAGAAGACCAATCTATCTGGAAGCAAAGTCTGATGCTTGAGGGGATTGCCATACCAGCTGTTCCACATGACCATGTGAGCTATCTTTTAGTGTGTAGAGTCCATGAATCTCATCCCATAAAGGTGTTCTTTCAGATTTGGCAACTGATGGGAGTCGTGAGCCAGGCCTGGTAAATAAAGAGGGTGAGGATTAATTCAAACCCACCAGCATGTCCAGCAGCCTGTGCCGGACAGGGGTTCATTCTTCTGGCTGCTGGCAAACAGCTTCACATAAATGTTTCAGTGCTGATATAAGAGCGTGACATCAGCAGAATGGACCGCTGTAATGGTTTTCTTTGAACATGGTTAATATAAACCAATTTGTTCACTACGGAAAAGTAGAGCATCACTTTGCCAACAGGCAATTTTGCATGAACCTTGCAAGAAAGAGTCTGTGGAGCTGCTAATAGTATCAGTTGCTTATAACTGAACTGGAATATTTCACCTTCATATTTGTGAATTGTTTATCTGACTGGCACCTTTTTGGGTAAAGGCTACACTGGCAGCTCCATCTTGTTTTGTACCCAGAGCCTCCAGGCACCATTTTGCACTCACCATGCAAAACTCATTGTGTCATCAGTTTTCTTCACATGTATCACATTCAATATGCATCAGAAATATTGTCTTAAATTCGTTATGCAAGAATTTTAGATATGAACAAGTTAGATGCTTTATAGGACAAAATGAGTGAATATATGCAGGGATTTAAAGAGGCACTTAGATAGGAACAAGTCAGGGCTGGTATTTATAGAAAAAGCTTGGCATTTCTTAAATTTTGACTTACAGTGTACTTAACTGAGCCATTTTAGCTAAGACCAATTTATACAATAGCTTAAGTCTTGCTGAGCCATGACTCAGCTAAGGCAAGTCAAAGTCAAAGCAAATGTATGAAAAGGCGTGAAGGCAAAACAGCAAATAACAAAGTAATCTTATTTCTACATGAATATACCATAAATAAATAATATGATAGTAAATAACGGTATATCTATAAATATCAGTATTTTCTACTCGTTTATGATATGTGAAAACAAACTTTTGAAACAAGTAAATATTTTCCAATACTAAAGAGTTGATGGATGAAGCTCAGTGTATCCCCCTCACACAGGGTTGTGCTGTTTGCTATGATTATGGTATATTCTGTCACAATTTGGTGTATGTCTGCCATTTGCCATACATTATCTACTATATGCCATAATTTTTTATGAAATTTGGTTACTGTACCGTATTTTAATACCTATGGATAGTCATGGCTGGAAAGGTACCTCTTAAGTGGTGAGTCATGGGTCAGGCCAGATCAAGAATAGGGTGAGGTGGGTCTCTAGGGATGGCTGCTGGGGACAGCCATGGAGTGGGAAAAGTGTGGTTGCCATGAGCAATAAAACACCATTCAGGTAAGAGCGGCCTGTCGCACCCTTGAGGCACTGGTTGCCCCACCCCGACAGATGGGTCAAAGGTTAACCAAGGACCACTGCACTGCAAGAGTGTCAGGAGGGTGTAGTGGATACTCTCTTTCATGATTAGGCGTTCTTTGTAAGATCCATCCATGTGTTCTCTCAAATAAGAAAAATCTAGATGTAGGGTTTGGGATTGAAAATTAAATCATTGTCATATTATACATATGTGTGTGGCTTAACATAATAAGTACATACAATGTTTTAATTGTTTTCATGAGAAAGAAATTGTGGTAAATAATCTTATTATTAGCTTTAGTTATATCAACTGAATAAATCTGTCACAAAAACAATTCCTTCACAGTTCGGTCTGTATCTCTTGATAAACTCAGCGTCACCATATATCTGGAGAATGTTCTTGCGTTCATGAAAGGTTCTTGGATGCCGTCTTCATATTTCTTGATGTACAGCCATGTTTTTTGTTGTTGTCTTAGCACTGCCTCAGCCAGCTTGAACTACCTCGATGGTGGTTTAAATTTTGTCATCTGCTAAGGCAGGGCTAAGTTGCGCTCAGCAGATCTTATGGGTAGAAGACACTTTATAAGACATGCTTAGTCATGCCTTAGCATTTCTTCGAGCCAGGTCCATGCTTAGCACTTGTATAAATACCAGCCCAGATCCTCTGTTTTTGGACAAAATAGATATCTTTGGAATTTATTTTGTAGTTATATGGGATAATTATTAAGATTCTGTCTGTTAGTTTTGATGTGTGCACAGATTTCAGTAATTTGCAGATAGTCAAGTAGATTTTTATTTACAATAAGCTTTGTCAGGCCACTTGTGTTTGTTAGTTCTATGTAAGGATTTTATCATATAGTTGGAGGTTTTCATGTCATGTTTTTCATTATAGATAGTTATATAATTTTATTTCCATACACATACAGTGTGCAATGGTCTCTTTAACTTTTAGTAGAATTTTATGTAAACATAAACATTTAGGCATTTCAGACCTCACCCAGTATAATCAGAATCTGTTGTGCTGTGGTCTTTTTTTTTATTTATTTTTTTTATTATTATTATTATTATTATTGGGATCAACTATATTCATCTGCCTCTGATGCTTTGCTCCCTCTGAAAGTACTTCCCAAGGGGATGGCTGTGGTACAAAGGCCTCCACCTCTCTTCATCCAAATACTCCCCACTTTGGTTGTTCATTCTGCCTCTACTAGCACTTCCAATATCCCTTCGCCTTAATTCTTCCACTTTTCTTCTATCAGGGCCTTCAGTTTCACTCTCACATTCTTTACAAACTGTGTTCACTGATGTTCTTTTGCATCAATCAGGGTCTTTTATTTTAAAATTTTCCCTTTTAAATTAATCTTTGCAAGGGATCCTTCTTGCTTGTTCTATTATTCTTATTTGTTCTCAGTTTATTGATTTATGGTGAAGGTGTTTAGCAATTGATTGTAATTTAATCATGCAATTGAAAGTTATTTCAGTTACTATGCATTGCAGAAAGTTACAGTAGTGTGTATGTCAGCCACAACTATATCCCCTAAAACTGTCATGTTATTAGTGTAAGTATTGGGAACTTAACAATACCCTGAGACACTGGAAGAGGAGAGGTTTGTTATTGGAATATCTTAGCTGAGATATCTTAGTTATGTGTCTAATTGGCTTTGGGAAGGGAGTGAACAATGATGGGAGCTTGTTGAATCCATGGTTATGCTTCATTAGCAGTTAGGTATGCCTGGAAGCACTGACAGAGGAGCTGCTTCATGCTAGAAAACATTAACTTGTTTTTACATAGACATCCCCACAAAATGCTGTGTATGTCCATAGCTGTGCATGTAATATGGCAGGAGATCTATACCAAGTAGGCATCTTTATATCTTGTGGGTCAGTGAGGGGAAGGTGCATGTGACAACACACCAGCAGCCAATGAATGTACAAAGGAATCACAAATTGGGGTTTATTATTTTTTTTCCAGCTCTTGAATACAACCTACATAAAAGATGGTTAAGGTTTGTTTATTCATATAAATTTGTTTCAATCATGGAATCTTTTTAGAGGAGGCATTGGCCTTGTACAGTGAAATGAAATAGTTGCATGAATGTTTTCTTCCAACTTTAGATATGATTTATTTTACTGCAAGCACTCAGTCCTATAAGTACTGTTATATCTAGATTACTGGCCACCTTTTCACTGCAGAAACCAATGCCTTGTGTGAGTGTGGCCTCTTGTTTACTTGTGTCATAAAGAAGTAGCAACCCACTCAGTGCAAGGTGGGAGCCAGCTCCTGTTTAGCAGCAGTGAAAAGGTCTATGTACTTTTATATGAACATAAGCATGATAGCACCCAACCACTTGTAAGTTGCAAGTGTGTTTAGACCATGAATGCTGATGTGTTATTCTTCAAGCAGATACCTCAACTAATGTTGAATGGCTGTTTGTAGAAGATTTTTCTGTTATTGGTTTAGGAACATTTGTCATATATATTCATGTATATTGTGTTTAGTTTCATAGTATGGCATCAAATAACTAACTTTCATTTCACACATGCGCTCAGAGGACACTATTGTGTGTGAGGAGATTCGAGGTGAGTTATAATGTCTTGATAAAGATGGTGACAATTATTTGGAATGTATTCCAATTGTGACTAAGCTTGATTTTGGCTTATCAGTTGTGTGTTTTTCTCCTGGCCATTGTGCAGTGAAGTCAGTGAGATTGGTTCTCCCACTGGAGGCCTGGAGGACAAGATGAGAGGGAATACTGTGCTGTGAATGTATAGCATCCTGTCTTGGCAAAGTTCATATTAATAAAACCTAAGTATCAAAAGAGCAAGTCATATTTCTAGCCATATATAAGATTGGCATCCTTGCAAAAGGAAAAATGTCAAGACATGATGCTATACATTCACAGCAAAGATATATATATATATATATATATATATATATATATATATATATATATATATATATATATATATATATATATATATATATATATATATATATATATATATATATATATGCCCTATGATATATCTCAGTGGTTTTGGGAGAGACTATTCTCTGCACATTGTAATTGGTAACTAAATGGGAAGAGATGATGGTACCAGGGATTCCTCCTCTCTGTTGGTATCACTAAAGGGTGAAAAAGTGTGAGGTTTTCTTTTGGCTACTCCCTCTATGGGTGATCTCTGCCTGATGGACTATAGGATGTGTTTACTTCTTGGAATTAGGTGTTAAATGCATCATTGATTTTCAGGTTTTTATATGAACTTTCAGTAGTAACATTAGTTCACAGTGCTTTCCTTCCCTTGTAAAATAGATCAATATCATTGAAAGCCAAAACCTTACTCAACTCCACTGTCAAGTAAAATTCAAACTTTCATAAAATATGAAGAGTACAGTGACCCTTCTGTCCTTTGTGTCTTTGTAATTTGTATTCATTAGTTAGTGAGCAGTGACTCAACTCTTTATTGTAATTCGTTATTTGTATTCATTAGTTGATGAGCAATGACTCAACTCTATTGGAATACAACTCCCTGTGCTGCTACATAAAGTATGTGCTTGGCTTTCAGATTATAATGCACAAATTCTTTTGTAATTGAAATATGTTTACAGCTCTATCTCTAAATTGTCTTGCTGATGCAGTAATTCATATGTCTGTCCCTAGAATCTGGTGATGGCTGGGTGGGCAGTGAGCGGGACTACACCTATGATGAGCTGTTGGAGCGAGCCTTCAACCAGCTGAGAGAGAAGAATCCAGAGATGGCTACTGGTGAGAAGAAGAAGTTCATCATGAAGCCTCCTCAGGTACATTGGGAATTAGTATTCATGTACAGTCAGGCCATTGCTAATCCACAATATTCTAACATGAATTTATAACATAGGGTATCTGTTTGCCTCCAGGTCACTCACTAACATGGAAGTTTATAACCTTGACACAGGAATGAGCCTCAACAAGCTGCAGAGAAGTCCGTGACATGGTAGAATAACTAATGCCAGGTCAGGGAGCAAGCCACTACTGCCCCTGTGGAACCATACTCATTTTCTGCTATTGACTTAATTAAAATTCTAATGCAGATTGTGTCTGATGTGGGTCTTTAGTGGAATCAAATTCCAGGATTAGCTGCAACCTGACTGTATAGTTAAGGGTTTATTCAGTCAAGTGACCTACCATAAGCAGTCACAAACTGATGTTTGTAGTCACCATTTATCCTCTTTTGTTTGTCATCAGGTTGTCAGAATTGGCTCAAAGAAGACTGCATTCGCCAACTTTGCAGAGATCTGTCGCCTTCTTCACAGGATGCCCAAGCATGTACTTCAGTTCCTCCTTGCAGAGTTGGGTACCTCCGGTAGTACTGATGGTGAGTGAGGACAACAGTTTGTTTTAAATTGGGGCATTCACTATGATATGGCAAAAAATGCCAAATTCACCAGCTGACTGAATTTTGCACATAAAAGACAGTCAGCTGGAAAAAAATCTTTACATCATTTGTGTCATTAAACCAACTAATAAAGTATGAAGAACATTTTTTTGCTACCATCATCAAGCAGAGAGCAAGAAATATGGCAAAAGGAGATAAATACTTTGCACATTATCTTGGATCTGAGATGTATGATCCCCTTGGAACAAATACTGTTTTTTTTCATCTCTATATGACCTGACTTTATCCATTTATAAAAATTATGCAGTTAACATACCCGTATGTAGATCCTGGCACACATGGAAAAAAAACATTTTGATGCCAAATTTTAGTGGGACACTGGTGAAGATTGTCTGCTTGCATCGTGTCTCCCAGTGTCTTCCCTGAGTCGCTACGTTCTCTTTTGGAGATACAACCCATCCTTTCACACCTTGGTTCTTCTTTCCTGATATGTTCTTGCAGTCATCTACAACACCTGTATAGACTGGGGTTTTTACTACACCACTACAAACTCATATCTCCTGCCTTGAGTTTGTTGGGTGTTTTGGAGAAGTCAGCATGTCTGATATCGGCCAGTCCTTTCATCTCCACATGGTTTTGGCTGTCACAATATCCTGTCAGCACAAATAATACTTGCTTGACTCTTTTGGGGATTTGCCAGATAAAACATTAGTCCCTGTAGAAACCAGTGGAAAATGTTTCAAACTAAATATGTAGCAAGAGACTAGAAATAAATTTGAAAACACTGGAAGCCTAGTTACAAGTATTTAGCTTATAATAACTGTTCTGTATGGTGTGCATCATCAGATCCCATGGGTGTTGTTAGCATAAACACTAAGGATTAATGTTTTGTAGCATTTAAGTACAGTGCTTCAAGATGTATCATGAGAGGGGTTTTAAAATGTGCATCTCCAGAGAACTGGGAGCGTTGACCAACTCCTACATTAAAACAGTCAGTGGTCACCAGCAACAGCCCATAGCAAACACCCCTATTGTGATTAAGAAATTAGTTTAGTAGCTCCTGTAGAAACTAATATAGATTGAAAATTACCTTACCAGGTGCCTATTTAATTATTTTTATTGAGGTAACTATTGTGGAAGTTTAAATCATAGTATTGCTAGTAAGATGGAAACATAATAAAAAATACCCTTTGTTATGAGTAACTGCTGAGTTTCCTACCACACAGTTACTACTCCATTCATGTGTCTACTTTCTCTCATTTTTGTAAACTCAGTCTGTGAGCTGTTTAACTAGTAGGTCTTATTGTAACTATTATGTGCTCTTGAAATCACACATCCTTATATTTTGTACTGTTACAGGTAGTAACCAGTTGATCATCAAAGGCCGATTCCAACAAAAGCAGATTGAAAATGTCCTTAGGAGGTAAGTGTACCAACAAAGGCAATCAGTGTCAGAGCTGTGTTGTGTTTTGTTTTCTTATCTTGCTATGAGGGATAAAAGAGAGCCTTGCATGTGAGGGAATGCCTGTGAGTGTGAATGAGTTTGTGTGTGGTTGGTAGCCTTGATTCAGCCTCTGTTATCACGAGAGATGTGAGCTTGATATACAGATAGGTAGATGAGACATTGTACCTGCTTGTGAGTTGGATTAATTACATACATGATTTCATTCCCTTATTTCTGTTCAATGCAGATATATTAAGGAATACGTCACCTGCCATACCTGCCGATCCCCTGACACAATTCTGCAGAAGGACGCTCGTTTGTACTTCCTTCAGTGTGAGCAGTGCAATTCTCGGTGTTCTGTAGCTCCTATTAAGTCTGGTTTCCAGGTGGGTTGGTTTATGCTTCTAACATTATTGGTGCTTTTTCTGTGTGTTTTCATTGATCTTTACAAAATGTTGATCTCAGAGAACTTAACCTTTTAAAATTGGCAAACAAAATGATTGTGATTTAATTATTTCAAACTATTGCTTTATTGCTTCCTGAATTTCTTATGTCTCTTTTTTCAGGCTGTGGCCAACAAACAACAGAGGCAAGCTATCAGGGCAAGCAAGAATTAGGTACCATCTTATTTTTAGGTATTATTTTTTATACAAATACTTATCATACTCTCAGCTCTACACTCATGCTCACAGTAGGAGAACATGTAATTGAATCATATAAAAATACACATGTCTCAACCCAATATAGATATTTGACAACCCCTATTTTGTAATTATGTAATTATTTATGTATATTTCTACTTCTTTTAAGAATCCTCTATTGTGTTACCTCTAAATTATTTAGCTCACAAATATTAATGTTTAAACTACTGGACACTGGTAATACAAAATATCAGGTGCCTTCAGCTGCCAAGGGGACTCAGTGACTGGCTGGAATTGTCTCATAATTGAACCTCTTGATGTTCTAATTAGGAGGGTTGTTTGTCTAAAGAATTCATGATCTTTTAGATTTATTTACATTGGTTGTTGATAAGTTGACATATATATAGTACATGTTTGAAATGTTGCTTTGTCAATAATGATGGTTTTGGATTGCAGTTATTAGGTTTAAAAGTCTTATCCTTTCATTTGTTCCAAACTTGATACTAGATAGGTATCCTCTCTACAGGAATAATTATGGTTAAACTTTGACATTTGTAATGCTTAGCTTCTATCACAGTTATATGCAAGGGTGCATTACTCCTGCAAAAGCATATTTAATGCAATATATCCTAAATAATAGTTAGTCCTGCACTTAAAAGTATTTATTCCTCTGTTAAAGTGAATATGCCTCGTTACCTCTCCAGCCACACCTCACAGTGAGTGTGAGTGTGTGTGTGCGTGTGTGTGTGTGTGTGTACGTACTTGATGGAGGACATCTATGGGTGACATTGACAAAGCATCAGGACATAAGGTTATATTATCTTGTATCAAGTTGTTTTATGAGAAATTACGGAAATAAATTCTATCTAAGTCAGGTAGTATGTGAACCATATTCTATAAATGTTCAGATATATCATAACACAAGTCTCTAGTAGAGTACCCATCCACTAGCATGAACCCTTGTGTACTCATGCCCTTGCAGCATCCTTCTTGTGTGATGAAATGGTATAGGTTGGTGGTGGTTTTGCCACAGGAAAATCATGGTCAATATTCTGCTTTCCTTTTTGGATTCTTTAACATTATCATGATTCTAGTTTCTCCACTTTAAAGATTAATAACCTTTAAAACCCCAGATTACATAACTTTTTATTAACACTAACAGTTCTGTTCTTTAATTTTTTCATATGCTGCTACTAAGATTTTAAAACCTTTCTGACTCCTCATATTTTCTCGCTCCTTTTCGTTGACAATTTGCTTTTCTCTCCCATTGGAAAATAGTAAAAAGATATTGCAGTAGCTCAGTGAGAGCATGGTAGCTCAGGGAGTGCATCTGACTACACTGCAGGAAATCTTGGGTTTGAATCAATTACGACCGAGAGTTTTCTGGGACGATTGCCTGCACCTAGGTACACCCAGCCTGAAATGGGTTCCGGTCTGCAAGGACTGGGATGATTTAATGTGGTGGAGAAAGGAACTAACCATACCATTCTGTACGCTGAGGCCCTGTATTTAGCAGCATTATCTGTGTATCACTTGTGGTCTAGAGTATGGCACTCTTTAAAAAGAAAGATATACTTCATTGTTCATACAGAAAATTTATCTTGTGCTTACCCAAGTAACAGCAGAGGTTGCCTGCAGACTGGTGCCCTCAGTATTTTAGTGATGCCCTGCAGAGGGCCCTCAGTGCTGCCTGCTGCATGCTTACTCAAATAATGTTGATGGGTGGTATGTGGGTGATCTGCCACATGGTAATGGCTGAAAAATGGGCAGCTTCTGGTTGGACTGAATCAATGAGTTTACAACTCCCATGTGGTGACCCCTTGGCCACTTCCTTCCTCAAAGTTCTGAATGATGTGAACATTTGAGACAAGAATGAACTATAGCTTATAGGGAAGAACTAGAGCAATGGGACTGTTGAAGGAAGCTTGAAGTGAGGGAGTTATGTCAACAAGGAAAAATTAGATTTAAGGGAGATTGAAGTTCTATCTGTTTTGTATGGTTTAAAGACGCACGCCAGACTGAGCATTTCTACTGTGGCTATTGTAGGCCTTCCTGAAAGGGAAGCAAGATGGCAAAAGTTGTGATACAGCACCAATAAAATGGTGTGGTACATGAAATTAACATTGTCAATAATACACAATATCTATCATAAAAATATATTTACAAACCATTCAGCACACTTACATTGTATAAATCACATATTTAATTTAATGTTACAAAATCAAGTAGAACACTAATTTAGTAATATTCCAGTAATTTTCAAGACAAGTTGAAATGTGCCAAGTCTATTATGACAGAATGAAGCTAGGGAATGAAGGTGTACAATGAATAAGAGTTGCAATGGAATATTATGCTAGAGAGCTGTGGTGAGGTATAACCGTTCTGACAGTGTGATGTAGTGCTGCAGGTTCTTCAAAGCTGCTTCACTATCATGGCTTTTCATGTGTTTGTATCAAACATGATTCGTGCATATAATTTTATTGTACTGACAGTGTTGCAGAATGGCAAAAAAAAAAAAAAAAGAATCAGTGTTATTTTTTACCATGGTGGTATGACAGTGGACAGGATTGTGTTGTGCTGGATCACCTCATACAGCCTGCCAGATGTTATTACATTACAGAAGAATAGTGGTCTGAATATTTTTGTGAAGGGTACGAGAGTGGGACAGTTTTCACCATACATGACTGAAGAGAAAATGCCCTTCACTGCTGTTGCTCAGTGTTTACCACCAGCCCTTGAAACAACATTCAAACAGTCTAGTCTGAGGAGCAAACTTTGGCCATTTGTAGGATATGAATATCCCTCATGGACTGTCCAGTTCTTACCCTTGTACAAAAACCTTCTGTAATGTAAGCAAGGTTTTATTTCAAACAAGTCTTAAAGTCATGGTGTGCCCTTAGAAGTGTGAAGTACCGTCTCACGTTAATCGTAAGGCGTTGCTTTCCTTCACATGTAAATGACAGCAGGCACAGTCTTGTATTTACTTAAGTAGTGAAAACGTTAGCTACTTTGTCACGTCGAGATTGACAGTATGTCGAATAGAAGCAGGGAAGTTGCACTCGTCAATGAAAAGCCACGGGAACCTGTAGTCAGAGACAGACACATCAATGGTAGAAATATCAAGACAGACTATAGCGTGGCAAAGTATCAACCCAGAATACTGTACAGCGTGGCCAATTATCAAGCCAGAATACTGTACTGTGTGGCCAAGTATCAACCCAGAATACTGTACAATGTGGCCAAGTATCAAGCCAGAATACTGTACAGTGTGGCAAAAAAAAAAAAAAAAAAAACGCCAGAATACAGTGTGAGGCCAGCGAAGCAAAAAATAAATGAGTTTGAAAGAGTATGTTTCAACACACTGCATAAATAAATATGCACAAAATAACATCAACATCAGATTGACTTAAAATATTACATGTATGAGTATACGTGGATATAAAAATAAAACAAGGATGAAAGTCTTGTCTTGTCAGGCCGCTACGGTGTTCACAATGGGTTGCCCTTCTTACTCTCCGACTGGCTGCCTCGCTCGTAGCCTCGCCGGATCTTCTGCAGATAGTTGTCCACTGGCGGGAGGAGCAGCGGCAGCTTCATGATGACCGCGATGAAGGGCGGGTACAGCGCGTACTGAGGGCACACCAGAGTAAAAGTAACTGTACATCACGTACGAACATTACTATTTTTCACACCTGGACAGAAATACAATTTGTATAAATATTATTTTATAAATTTAAACTCCAATAATATGTTAATATGCATATCGCATTTTCATAGTTTTAGTCGAAGTAGTAAAGATAGCAGTGATATATATATTTTTTTTTCCAGAGAGAGAGAGAGAGAGAAAGGGGGAGAGGATTACTGCATCACCCTCATTGTAATATTGTAAATTTTTACGAACGATTAATCATTATATCTGTTACTTTATTTTATTGATTTTTATGTTGTGTAAAATGATCCCATTGATTACCACACGAGGACTTATTTTAATTATTACCAAATGAACCAATATTAAGCAATCCTCAATAATACAACTTATCAGCAG
This sequence comes from Scylla paramamosain, assembly GCF_035594125.1. Classification (NCBI taxonomy): domain Eukaryota; kingdom Metazoa; phylum Arthropoda; class Malacostraca; order Decapoda; family Portunidae; genus Scylla; species Scylla paramamosain. The sequence continues at coordinate 29,686,054 of NC_087158.1, read as the reverse complement.
ACAAGGTGGGAGTACATTAAGATGCCACCGGACGGCCGTGGCTTGCATGACTGGTCGCGCCTACTCGTATTCTCGAAAGTGAAACGTGGACCTCGCATGTGCCAGAATTGGGTGTCGCGAGGCGGAATTTACCGGTCCGCATCAACAGCAATCCATATTATAACAAGTTATAATAAAACACCGCGCAGCTCGTACATTGTGGCGTTCAAAAGGCGCGGAACACAAATATACACCATCTACACTTCCGCAGCACGCAACCTTGGATTAGCTCACCTGTGGGCCGATGGGGAGCGTCCTGAAGCAACCCCAGTAGAGGAACATGTAGTGCCAGGCCAGGAAGACGTCATGGCAGGCCGCAGTGATCAGAGCCACCCACCCAAGTTTGCTCTGAATGAAAGTGAATTCCCGCCAGGAGAGAGTGGCGGTGACAGAGGGGAGCGATGATATGCCCAGCACCACCAGCAGACACGTGGCTATTGCGCCTGCAGCGAGAACAAAAATAAACAGTTGCATCACAAGTAACAGGAGAGAGATTTAAAAGGAGAGAGGGAGAGTTTAGAGGGGAAAAAATCGTATCCACACATTTTCAGCGATAATTGTTTAAGAATTATAACACAACACTGCACGATTCTTGTGTTGCTAAATGTTATGATATTCAAGGGGATTGGAGGAAGGGGAAAACATGATTGCGAAAGAAGTAGCAGATAAGAGAGAGAGAGAGAGAGAGAGAGAGAGAGAGAGAGAGAGAGAGAGAGAGAGAGAGAGAGAGAGAGAAACGATCACACGATCATACTTTCGGTAAAAAAAAAAAAAAAAAATCGGGAACATAAACGAACGAAACAAAACAATATCTTTGGCTGTCGTTGTCTTGTATACTGCACAAGACACATATATTATACGAACCCATTGAGAGGAAGAATTCTCCTCTCCAGTTGAACTCGTTGTTGTAAATGGTGAGCGTGTTGGTGGTGGTGGTGTTAGCGTCTACCACCACTTCGGCCTGGAACCTGGTGGGCTCCTCGTACACCCAGCCAGTCGTCTGCGGCGTAATGTAGGCTACGGAGATGCACGCCTGTTGTGGTGAAACAAAGGCACGTATTCAGAAACGCTTTACTCTCTCACCACGACGATTTTCAAAGGCCACAGGGATGATTAACCGAGTTCTCAAGAATGTTTCTCCTGTTAATAATGTAGAAGTTTTGTTAATCTGTCACTAGAACCGTAAAAACCGTGTCACTTCAACTAGAGCCTATTGAAAGTAGTGGAGGTCACAAGTGTTTTTCATAATGTGGTCCTGAAGTGTACGTGCTACTTGAAGACCTAAAATTATCTCAAACTGAATAACGAGTGAATCTGTGGATCTGTCAATTTGTTCTTTTAACGAAGTTGTTTTCAATCTGCAAATCCCACACACCACAAAAAAAAAAAAAAAAAAATAATAATAATATTACCGATATGCTCAGACTTTTGGGTCACCCTGTAGCATAAGATTATCTCGGATTAAGCAAGTAAAGGGAGACTGAGCGACTGAAGCTGTGGGCAATCTAATTTGGTATAAATGTACAATGTCATAGGAGATAATGAGAATGAGACTATCTCAGAACAAAAGTAATTCGGATTGAAGCTACAACGAGTAACCAAGCGACTGAAGCTATGGATTCTTTCACTAGATCTGACACTAAAGTAACGTCGTGTCATGGGAGATAATGAGAGGGAACGCCCATTCACCACCACGTCGCCGGAAGACTTACGTGTATGCCCGCCAGTCCCAGCATGAGGAGGCCAAGCTGCTTCCTCATCTTGAGCCAGTCGTCCAGCCACTTGGGGAACCTGCTGTACTTGGTACCGCGCCATAGCTGGATGTAGGCCGCGATCAAACCTGCAGTGTCCCAAGGCGGGATATTGATCATGATACAGTTCATAGCGGTCAGTCAACCCACTCAACTTTACATGCATATCGGTGGCAGCAAAGAATGCAAAATGTACATGGAAACGAAATGATAATGAGTTGCAGTATATACTAGTAGAGTCACCCGAGGCTGTAGGTTTCACAAGACCATCGCGTGGAGATACGGGTACTTACCAGGAATGTAGCAGAAGGCGAGAGTCCAGAGCGCCGTGATGGCGATAACGCGGTTGAAGTTCGTCAAGGGGATGCGCTTCCAGTTTTCGTCCCATTGGCCAGACTGTATGTTACGGCAGATCTGGAACCTATAATACCCGCGTATAATAGAATGGCAGACTGTAGCTAGTTCATTTCCTCTATAATTTATTTATAAAGGCTGTACATACTAATGCGAAACTTACGAGAAGAAAGCTAGAATCCATAGGAAGACGAAGATGCCAAACACAACCGCCACGGGCCGCTTCCAGGAGGGCATGAGGCGGAGAGGCACGTCTTCGATGTCTCGCGAAGCGGCAAGGTTGCCCCAATCCACTGGATGGAAGCCCATCGCCCGCACCATCTCGGATACCTTCATCTTAGCGTCCGCGTGGTCACCCGCCAGGAAGACCTGTGTGGACAGCGGGTAGCTAGCAAGTGGTGGCAGGGAAGCTTGGTACACGGATAAATATGTGGATTAATGGATAAATGGGTAGGTAGGAAGATAGATAGATTGATAGACAAAAATATAAATACACAGAGTACAATTTAAGGTTCACGTTACGTTAAATATTATTGCAAATAGGTCCTAATTTGGTGCCATGCATCACTCACACTCCTTTCACGCCCACCCTTCACACCCACCTCCTTGCTGCCCTGGAGGCCGCCATTCTCGAGGGCGTAGGCTGACAGCACGTTGAAGCCTTTGACCACCTTGCCGTCCTGTACGAGACCCTGCAGGTACTCTGCGTTGCTGCGGTAGCTGCCGCGCCACACACCTCATTAGTCATTGCCCACCATTCATCATATTCATGTATATTTATAGATGTTCATGAAAAAGAATGATTTTTAAATGTAAAACACTTGAAACAAACGAGAATAATAGGACAAACCAGTCCAACACGAATCGATCATTCGCAGACACCATTCATGTGGTTAGGTGTCAGTAGGCTACACGCTGCTGATAACAATGTAACACTCACTGCGGTCCCTTGCGTCGCTCCGTGTTGTTGGAGACATCGATGAGAATCTTTCCTTGGAGAAGGGACAAGGGCAGGTGGTCGTAGTGGTCACGCCCCACGGCCACCACCACCATGGCTGCCTCCTCGATGGCCGCATCCTGGCCTGTCAGAGTGGCTCCAGTCTGCCTCACCAGAGTCCTGTGATTGAAGAGGGAATGTTACTGTATTGTCTCATTCTCTCGCATGATTATGAGTTTTGGAGTAAGTTCCGCATGTTGATTTGCGGTTTGTTTCGATAGATACGTTCCCTTGATCTACAATTGTGCTCATCGAGTGAGAATCGCGATAGAAATTTAGAGATAGATTTCTAAAGCGAAACAATAGCGAGATGTGAGGCGTTGGGAACCTTCGCGGGATAACTTGACTTCTATTCGTGCTCTCTTCCGCCGCGGCGCGCCTCCAGGCCTTGGGCGTGGCGGTGAAGGTGTCAGAATGAATCAACGCCTTACATGACAACACGATGAAGGAAACTAAAGGAAGGAACTGTATCCCTGCGGCACATCGAGCCTGGCGTGGGGAGCAAGTAGTCATCCCGCCATTGTCTTCGTCACAGCTGATCGAGAGAGAGAGAGAGAGAGAGAGAGAGAGAGAGAGAGAGAGAGAGAGAGAGAGAGAGAGAGAGAGAGAGAGAGAGAGAGAGATTTAAAGTTTGACACACCTAAGTAAATACCCAAGTAAATGCCCAACCATTCCAGCTTGTGCTACAAAACGTTTGGTGCTGTAGTGCAAAAAAATAATGTTTGTTTCTGAAGCGTGTCCTGTATGAACAAGTTGAACAAGTGGCCTGTTGTTTCTCCTCACAAGACAAAGTGTCATTATGAAAGTCTTGCTTCAGTCTAGAATTTGTAATCGGTATTTCCGGTCTTCGTAGAACAGGAAAGGGAAAAAAGAATATTTTGGAAACGTCATTGTTACAGCTTATGATAACCAGGGTGGTAAAAGCGACGGTGGTGGTGGTGGTGGTGGTGGTGACGATGATTGTGGTGGTGGCGATGATTGTGGTGGTGGCGGTGATAATGATGATAATCGAGATGGACGTGGAGTATTAACGACTGACAATAGAAATAATAGCAATATAATTAAGGATGGTGATGGTGGCGACGTACTGATAATAAAGTAAAGGAAGAAACACAAAGGAACACAAAGGAATAACAAACAACAACACGCATAATTATGAGTCCTTAGTGGGCTGTCTAGCATACTAAGAGAAGACGGATAACAAAGATGCAGGGACTCGGTGGTGGCAATGAGAGAAGGTAGTGAGGGAGGCAGCATCTGATCCAAACCTTTAGATCGGCCCAGAAATCCCCAGTAACTCGCCACTCTCGCCCATTCCTTGAAGGCATACACTTTCTCCTCCTCCCAAGACGCGTGGTGGCGATGGTGGTGGTGGTGGTGGTCGTGCTAATTTACAATGCATACCTTACCTATTACGTACACAACCACCGGATTTTACTCGCAGGCAAATGGGATGCTCGTGTTCTTGCTGGTCTTTCTCAACTCCAAGGAAGGTCTGCCTCGTGTCATGGCTTGCTGCGGACAATTGGCAACCTCGCTGGCTACTCGTCCACTCGCCACTCGCCAGTCACTCTTGAAATGCCGCTATTCCCCAAAAGGCGATTCCCCGTCCACACTCCAGCGACCTCCTCTCCTCTCCTCCTTCCTTTCCTCCCTTTCGCTAACCTTATTTCCCTTACTCGACTATGACTGATAGTAAAAGAACATTAGTGTTTGCTTAACTGTGGAAGTTCTTGTGGAGTTGGTCTTTTCCTTTCCCCCCTGCTAACCTTGTTTTCCTTTCTCGTCCAAGATTGGTAGTAAAGGAAGAACATCAGTCTCTGCTTAACCGTGTTAGTTCTAGTGATGCTTGCTGGTGTTGGGGAGGCATTAGTAGCAGATAGTTAGTTAGTTAGGCTGCGGTGAGAGGTAATAATGATTGGTGGTAGTGGTGGTGGTGGTAGTGAATCTATGTCGCGAGGGAGAAAAGAAAAAAAAGCGTTAAATTTAAGTGTGATATTGATAATCTATGTTTGGATACTTTAGTGTTTGGTAATTATGATGATAGATGCTATATAATTTCTGCTTTTGTTGTTTGTTTGTTTGATTGGTTATTGTTGTTGTTGTTGGTGGTGGTGGTGGTGATGATGGTGGTATCAGTGGCAGCAGTGGTCAGCGGCGGAGTCTTGGTATCCTTGCCCTCGCTGCAGTGGCTGTACTAGGTCACTTGTTGATCAATGTTTACACTCCTCTCGCTCTCCTCCCACTCACCTCGGTCCCACTCACTTCTTGTCTCCTCTCACTCTCCTCTCTTCCTTCTCTCACACGCATCTCTATCCATTCTCTCTTACTGTCTTCCTCGCACTCTTCCTCTCCTCTCATTCCTTTCTTACTTGCCTCTCCCTCTCCTTCCTCTTATTGCTCCCTAAAATACCCACTCCCTCAGTGGTCTTACTCATCTTTCCCTCTCCATCTTTCCTCCTTCACTTTCATTCTCTCCTTCACCCTCTCATCCTTTCCTTCTTTCTCCCAACCCTCATCCCACCTCTCTTGATTACAACTGACAATAATTCTTCTCCCCAGTCACCCCTGCTCACCTCCTACCATGTCTCCTCCCTTCCTCCCCTAATGATCCCCGCCCACAGCCCCCTGACCATCTCCACTCATCCCCCCCCCCAGCAGCCCCCACCACACCAGCTCCCCCTCTCATCATCATCCACTTGAGATTAGGGAAAAAAAGAAAAGATAGCAGTAATAAACATTGAGAAAGCGCACGGGGAAAACCACCACCATCACCACCACCACCAACACCGCCACCATCGCTAGCAGCAGCACTTTTGCACGCGGGGAAACCTCATGAGAAAAGATGACATGCTGTATAAATAGAGGAAGAAAATTAAGTCATGATACCAAGGGCGTCACTCCTTACTGATTACTACTGCTACTATTACTGCATGATAAAGATAGTAAAACAAATGATAATGCTACAACAACAACAACAACAACAACAACAACAACAACAACAACTACTACTACTACTACTACTACTACTACTACTACTACTACTACATGTCATCTTCACTGTCACCTTCATTTTCTGTGTCACTGGATTCCTGTATAGTCACCTTCGTTGTTGTTGTTGTTGTTGTTGTTGTTGTTGTTGTTGTTTTTGTTGTTGCTGGTGTGTGTGTGTGTGTGTGTGTGTGTGGGTGTGTGTGTGCGCACTCGCGGTCAGCAGCTCAGTGTTTGCATCATCACCACGCCCCGATTTTTTTGTTTTGTTTTGTTTTTGTTTTCGTTTTCTCTTTCTCCTGTTGTTTTTGTTATTGTTTGGGTCCTTCATGCAAGCTGGTTGATGTTGTTGTTGTTGTTGTTGTTGTTGTTGATGTTGTTGTTGTTGTTGTTGTTGTTGTTGTTAATGTTGTTGCTGCTGTTGTTGTTATCGTTACTACTACTACTACTACTACTACTACTACGTACTATTCACTGGAACCTTTCATCCAATCGTACAATTCTATATTACCTAATTCGAATCACAACTGATTTTCTTTAATTACCTTGTTGTTCAATCATTTTAATTAACGACACTAGAAAGATAACCAGTCAATCAGTCAACGAATCTTGTAAGTCACGGATTTAAGTCACTTTCCACTTCGTCACTTAGTTATCAATCAACGTCCATCCCTCCGTGGTGGTCTGCGTCACGTCTCACGCTCGGACGGGTGTGGTAGTACTCTGACGAGCCACGCCTCCGCCCGTCACTCTTCACACCCCACATGTCACACCCACACGCGTTAGGCTCCAGTGAGAGATGAAAGACGATTTTTTGTCGCTAATCAAGGAGATTCTTTTGTACATTAAGGCGTCCTCGTCCTCGCCCTGGTTTCCGTTACACAATGGTGGTCAGTTGCTGCTAGAACACACACACACACACACACACACACACAAGTCAACTATGCATAAAATCATGTTACTGTGCTATTTTTTTTTACCACCGTTATTAACTTCAAGGAGGCTAAGAATAATATATCGGCATTTTTTTTTTATATAATCTTACAGTGTATCTTAAAAATGTCTTCAGAAGTCTGTCTGTCATGTATTTAATCCATATGCAATTGGCTCTATAGAAAATAACTATATTATGTGAATTATATTGAATTATACTAAGCATTTCATCTGGTGTGTGAAAATGTGTGTGTGTGTGTGTTTGTGTGTGTTAATGTCTAGTATAGGTGAGAAATTTGCATTCAACAGGCGACAAATAACGAGATTCATGCGGTGCCACAGTCATATCAATCAATCATTCCGTCACCCATCCACTCCTGAGCATTTTTTTTTTTTTTTCATGACAAGCAACTTTTTAAGGCAGATTTCTTGAGCTACAGTATCTTAAACAGTTCTGTCATGTAGGAGAAACAAAAATAATCCCCCTTTCTTCTTTTCTGTCTCCATGCAAGTGATCTTTTTTACAGTGCCCTGCATATTAACAGAAGAGATGACCGTATTAGTAAAAAGTTAAAGGAAAGTAATTTGTATTCAGTCCCTCACCAGAATCAGTCCACTTGGGGATCCTGTATTGCGGTTATTCAATTTACCGTAAATCAAATCGTGTAAACCGATAACAACGAGTGAGCGAGCGCTGAGACAAGATCAGCATCGTTTGGCGTTCGAACTGTGAACTGCATTGTAACTCTTGCTACGTACTACATTCACTTCCCTGAAGAATAAGAGACTGGAGCGGCTACAATGGTGGTGTTCATATGATTCAGAGACAATATCAGTAAAGACAAAAATAATAAATAGTGAACCACAGAACGATGCTGTAAATCTTACAGCTAATGACTCTACAAAACCAAAAAATTGCGGCCTCAGAAGTACTAAGTGTTTGGGAGTGACAAACATTCACTCGAACACCAGCAGCTGACGGCGAAAATAACAGTGCAGGAGCTAAACTGTTGACCCGCACCTCCCTCTCCCCCCCCTACTCTCTGGCGACCTGCTTTCCGGCGCGCTATTGTGGCGATTATTCTTCGTAAGTGGCAAAGAGTAGGTAGGAAAGCTTGAGGAAATTCTTGTAACTTAGCGGGGCGTGGCGGAGCAACAACACTCGATACAATTTTTCCGCCTTCTTTTTTCCGTGACGCCGTCGGTAAGCGCTTTCCCGGAGCTGGTATGCAGAAAATTCAGATACATCAAGCACACTGCACATTAGGGAATACTGAAAGTGAAGAGAGAGAGAAGAGATCAAGTGAAGGAATTGGAGCTTTGAAAGTTTTCCTTCTTCGCGCTGATAGCCTTGGCGCATGTGGGGCGAGACAAGCTTGGGTGTGATGTCACGTTTTCTGTCACCCAGCAGGAGTTCAGGGTTGAGAAAACGGGACGTGCTGTGGATGATAAGTGTTGTTTCATCTTTGTGGATTCGTTTGTCATGCGAGGGTTGACTGGTGCTGAGAAGGCGAGAGAGAGAGAGAGAGAGAGAGAGAGAGAGAGAGAGAGAGAGAGAGAGAGCACTGGCTGTAATGGAAGTCTGACCCGAAACTGAGAAGGTGAATGGCAGGAACAGTATGTAATGGGACGTGTTTTCCTCAGGGGACGCAGAACACGTGCTGGGCCAAGAGACACAGCACTGCAAGGGGCGAGGGGTTCAGATGGGAATGAATGGGTTCCTCTTTAGGTGTACATTCATAACCCTAGGAGTCAGTTTGCTCGTTCAAAGTCCGTTTTAAAAGTGTCAATAATTGAAGAGAGAGAGAGAGAGAGAGAGAGAGAGAGAGAGAGAGAGAGAGAGAGAGAGAGAGAGAGAGAGAGAGAGAGAGAGAGAGAGAGAGAGAAAGCACGCCGTTATTGTATCAGGCTGTGACCACAACACGGTGACTTGCTGTTCCCTCACCAATGTGCTCGAATTATTGCTGGCGGTGGTACGGGGATCCGTGGCTTCGTTCAGTCCTCTGTAGGGCGAGAATTGGTGGCCAGCGGAGGGCTTTGTGTGTCCTGCGAGCTTCCCGAGTCCTTATGCTGCTAGTTAAGGAGGATTTTGTATTCCTATATTAAGCAATTTACGACGGCGAGGGAACTGCATCTTTAGTACATGAGTGAGGCTAAACTAGAAAGTAATACTGTAACTCATTGCCTGATAGAGTAGCTGGTAGCTGGTGAGGCTTTTGTGTTGTTGCCGTTAATGCTCTCTTCTCACCAGCGTCACTCCACCTCCACCGCGCTGCTTCCTTTACTCACCATTCAGTATACGAGTATTGAGGGCTGGGAGCGATAACTTTAGTACATCAATGAGGCCAAAATTAGTAGGAAGTAATAGCTCATTATTTGACTTAACGGAGGCGCAGCAGTGAGCTCATGTAACATGTAAGTGATAATTCCATGGCAAATAATTGTTGCATTACTTACGTATAAATATACTCTACAAACACGTTCTGTTTGTACATTTATACATAATGACTTTCATGCAGGTTTCTCTTATTGATAATGGTTTGTTCTTTTTAAGTAATACGTACGCATACACATCCGTTCCGCTTGCATTATTTATTTATTGTTTATATACTTCATACGTGTTTTTTTTTATAGGTAGTGCGAGCCTGTGCATCCCGAGTGAGGAGCTGCAGGCCGGGGTTTGCATGGTGAACGGCAGCTGGAGAAAGGACCACACACCGCCTCGCCAAACAAACATCACTACCTCCTGTCTCTTTCACCTCTCCCGCACACAGTCACCGCGGGCACCACCCCCGCGGCGCCTTGCGAGAGGAAAGGTAGGCGGGGAACATTTCCTTTTAATTAAACTTCGCAACTTACAATTACTCAGTGAACGAGCTACGTACCTGGTGATCTTTCTTCCTGTCTTTTAGTGTGTGTTTATTTTTAGATTCCACTGACCTCTCGGAACTTGGACTCATCTTATTTCCTTAGAGTGGTGTCCTACAAATACCTGATACGATTATTGCTTTATTATCTACCTCTTTCTTGTCTCTGTGAGCTCATGTTTATTTTTAGACTCCAGTGACCTTACGGAGCTTAGCCTAACCTTATTTCTTCAAAGTAATGTATGTACTGCAAATGTTTGATCTCAGTGTTACTTCATATCTCCTCATATTATTTTCTTATCTAACTGTTTCACTGGCCTTAAGGAGCCTGAACTGGCCTTACGTCTTCAACTCAGACACGCTACAAGTGGCTGGTGTTAGTATTAATGTCTATCTCTTTCTGAAGTTTGCACATTGCGGTTCAAGGCTTCAAGGTTCAGTATTACGGGGGAAGGCGATTCTTGGTCTTTAGCGTCACGCTTTTCCTGCCGTTCTAGAGATAATGACCAGCTGCTTCAACCTCGCCCTTGCCTCGCCAGTTATGCCTCGCGGCCCACAGGTCGGTGACGCGGCATATTCACGCGGCAGACGGTGTGGTGAGGCGGTGTGCTAACAGTTGCACATAACAGTTGTACGTACATAACAGGCCAATAACGCTCGTAAATAGACTCGGTTCAGGTTTATAAATACAAGTGAAGTTCAAAGCGGTCTTGGTCGACGAAAGCAACAGACCTACAAGAGCTGGCTGGCTGGCTGGCTGATGTGGTTGTGCTTTGGAGTGCGGTGAATAGGCTGCTACACTGCCTTGGCCACGCAGAGGTATGGGTGAGGGGTGAGGAGTGGCTGGGCTGGATGGGACTGGGGTGGATGGGATTAGACTGGGCTGGGATGGGGCGGGGTGGGGTCGGCGGCCTGTGGACTGTGGACTGTGGGCTGTGGAGTGTGCAGGAGCGAGGGACGAGGGAACTGGAAAATCTTGCTGGCGTGAAAGTGAAGGTGAAAGTGCATGTGCCTTTAAAAGAGTCAGTGAAGTAAAGGGAGCGCCACTTCTTCCACTCATTAACGTTGATCGCAGAGAGGTGGAAAAATAATATGTTTGAGTCGAGATCCAGAAATTGTTTGACGTCGATGTGGAGTGAAAACAAATCCATGGTTGGAATTTGTAGCGTGTCATTCTCTCGTGTTATTGTTTCACGGTCATTAATTCAATCCTGGGTATAATTAGTAAGGATTTTTTTATTATTTTCGATTTCCTTTCTTCCACTTATATGTTCTTTTCATCTTCTCTTCTTCGCTTTATGTTGTTTTTTCTCTTTTCCTTAACCTTTTTTTGGTTCTCTTACTGCTTTCTCTTCCGTTTTTTTTTATTATTTTTTCCCTTCTCGCGCATTTTTTTTGTCATTTTCCTTTTCACTTCTCGCATCTGAATTCATTTATTTTTTTATTAATTTTTCCTCTTTCCTGACTTTGTTTCCTTCTCTCCAACCCTTTTAATCATCGATATCGCAACCGCTTTCAATTCTTATTCTGTCCTCTTCCTCTTTTCTATAACTATTAACTACTGTTCTGTCTTTTTCCCTCTTACCCCTTCGCTGACTAATCAGTAGAGGGATCTTACGTGTTTCCTCTCTAGTATAATCACAACACCAGCCCTACATAATATAACTGTTAGGTTTTCCATATTCTTACTCTTTTCTCCTCCACTCTTCTATACTTTTAACCATTCTCCTATGTCTTTTCCTTCTTGCCCCTTCACTGAGTAGCGTATAGAGGGACCTTCCGTGTTTCCTCCCTGGTGTAATCACTGGTGTAATCACAAAATCGCCCTTACATGTAGCTGTCTCGAGTGTAGAGGCACCACATCAGATGTCGTAAAGAGGTATGACAGTAAATAAAAAAGTGGCTAGACTGAACTGTCACTAGTTGGCCTTATGGCGGCTTGAGACAAAAAAAAAAAAAAACCTGGCGAGCTGCTGCATCACGCTGACCACTACAGACCGAAAGAGTGACCGAAGGAACGAAAGAATGAAAGGAAGAAAGAAACAGAATAACGAACGAAAAAATGGAATGGAGGAAAGAAAGAAAAAGAAGCAGAACGATGTAGAGAAATCACAGCTAATTAAAAACTGAACGGATGACCGAAGGAACGAATGAAAGAACGAACAAACGAACGAAAGAATGGAAAGCGAAGCAGAATTGATGTAGAAAAAAGGAAAAACTCTTGACAGAAACCTGATATGAATGAACTAAAAGAAAGAACGAAATTTGATTAAAGCCGTCGGGGAGAGAGAGAGAGAGAGAGAGAGAGAGAGAGAGAGAGAGAGAGAGAGAGAGAGAGAGAGAGAGAGAATAACCGAAATTGATGTAGACAATACTACAATTCGCAATGAATGACACACCACAGTTTCGCGCGGCGTGGTTGTGAATTATAGCGGAGGGGAGGAGGAAGCGAGGCGTCAGCGGGGGTGAGTGAAGTGAGGGAGAGGCCGCAGGGAGGTGGGGCAGGGGAGGCAGGGGAAGCAGACACTCCCTAACCCCCCATCACCGCCGCCGGAGACCAGTGATCGTGTAGATGTAGAGCAACACGCAAAAACCCAATTGCACAGACGAAGCGAGACGAAAGGTGAATGAAAAAGGTCGATATTTTTCTTCATATAAATTCCTGAAGGCAGAAGTGTGAATGGACGTGCAAGTGAGCAAACGAAGATGTACAGACAAATCAGTAAGAAAATAATACCTTTTCATTGATTGGAATGTGATATTTTTATTATTTTCAGTCTAGCACGTGCGTCTCTCACTAAAGGATCATGTGAAACACTTCTTTGCCGCATCTCCACTACACTCAAATGGCTTTACTTGAAGATAAACACGTTTTTTAAGGATGTTTTTTACAGTTTTAGTGACATTAACAACATTTCTACATTATTAATAGGAGAAACAGTGTTGAGAACCCGGCTCATCATCTCTGTGGTCCTTCAAAACAGTCATGGTGAGAGAGCAAAGCGGTTCAGAATAAGAGCTTCATATATACGAGTACCAGTCGGGGCTCCATCACGCGCGACACAATAGGCAGTAGTTTGGCGGGAAAGTGTTGGTTCGAGAGCAGCAGACGGAAGTGTGAGTGAGCGCAGAAGGCGTGGCTCGTAATTTCACCTCAGAGTTCGAGTTCGTGACCTTGAAATCAGTTCCATGTGCAGCTTCCACAATCATACCCACCATCCCCACACGTGATCTTATTATTTTTTTTTTTCGCAATACGTTTTCTCTTTCCTTCCATTGTATTACACTTCCGTCCTCCGCTCCCTTCCGCCTCTTCCATCCATCCCTGCGTCACTTTTTATTGCACACGTACACGTCTTTTCCATTGCGCTGAGTACGAGGACGCAGAGCAGGACAAGGACGTGAAAAAAGAAAAAAAAAAAAAAAAAAAAAAAAAAAATATATATATATATATATATATATATATATATATATATATATATATATATATATATATATATATATATATATATATATATATATATATATATATATATATATATATATATATATATGAGAAAACTAGATGGGAAAGTGACTTAGGCCAGTATTCAGAAACGTTAAGAGTGCTTCTATGGTTAATAATGTAGAAATCTTGTAAATTTGTTGCCGGAACCGTAAGAAAGAGCTTTAAAATCTCGTGTAGCTTGAAGTAGAATCTTCTGAATGGATTGGAGGTGAGGCGCAGAAGTGTTTCAGAATCTGGTTCTAAAGCAGAAAGCAGCTGACATGATACTACTCTCTTATACAAGTGAATGGGAAGGTGAAGTGAGGAGAGCAGGGTGGAGGAGGAAGAGTTTCACACCTGGATTGCATGCTTGATTCTTATGTAAAACGCTTTGTTCTCTCATCGGGACTGTTCTCAAAGGCTGCGGAGGTGAGGAGTCGGGTTTTCATGCATGTTTCTCTCGTTGATGATTTAGAATACTTTAAACTATAATAAAAGAATAAAAAAAAATCAAAACCCCCTATTAACCTCCACTAAGACCTATTAAGAGATAATACGTGGAAGATACGTGAAAGGTTTAAAAATATAGTTACTTATTCCCATCCAGCTAGAATCAAGGAGGTCGGGAAGAGCAAGGCACTAGTGGGCAGAGGTCAGGTGGGACGTTGTTAGGTAATGCTATGAGTTGCTGGATCGTGAGAGAATGCCAGCCAGTCCCCATCTCTACACGGAAGGGCGTTCGTTCCATTTCGCTTCAAGGACTCTTTTAATTATAGTCTGCGCAGCGTGTCTCTAAATGGGATCTGATTCTGAGCCTTCGTATGGAGGTAATGTCTTGCAAGTATACAGGTAACACAAGTTTCTGCGGATATTGCTAGAGGTGAAACTACAGGATATTCTAAGTGGAAAATGTTCTATGCACATACGCATTTTGAGGTGATGTTTAGCCGTCGTGTGAAATTCAAGTGTGGCCTGGTGACATACAACGGCCGGGCCGGTCTAGTACTCATGGCGGGATGTGTAGACCTGGAAAGCTGTTGGTGAAGCTGTGAATAATTGTCATGATTTCTATCAGTATTACATGAGACGAATGACAACGACGGACCGATACCGATTACCGATAAACATTACACAGTGACAGTATGGATGCAATAAACAGCAAATAAAATTAATAGGGTGCGTGGCTCCATGTATTGCCTACGCAGACAAGGACTGGGAAGGAGCCAGGCAGCAAATCAGTCAGTCACACGTAGTTTACCTCTGCGACAGTGACAGTGAATAGTTTTATATTATATTGCATACCTTAAAGTAATGTGTAATGCATGGACATAATGTTTCTCCGCCATGGTTACTTTTCCAGCCTGGCCGTTGTATCTGTCGTCCGGCCACTCTTGAATTTCACACGACTGCTAAACATCGCCTCAAAATGTATATTAGCATACAACATTTTCGTCCTATAATAACCTGTACTTTTACCTCTGGCAATTTCCTCAGGAACTCGTGTTACATCCTGTATTAAGGGCCTAAACCATTGCTACATGTTGGCATCACTTATTCCCTGGACTTATTTTTGCTGACTGCCGTAGTTGTCGCTTCCAGGCATGTTAATAAGAATGTCCAGGCTGCACATTTTATTCTTTATTGTGTCGCTCGTACACATGTTTTTCGTTTTAATATACGTATTTTTTTATTATTTTGTACTGTCGTTCTCCATTTTTCTCAAGTTTTTGGTTCATTCTTTTCTTCTATTTTCAAGACGGTATTTTCTCATGTAATGTTACGAGAAGCTTCGAAATTAAACAAGATCATGTACTCGTATCCGGGAGGGTGGCGGGTAGTGGATGGCAGGCTGAAGCAGAGGCGGACAGGCGTACTGGGTGTGACGCAGTATTGAGAATTGAGGAGAAAATGCAGGCTGTCAACTAAGGGGGAAAAAAAAAAAAAAAAAAAAATCAAAACGTGTCTCATAAGTGTGACAAAGCATATGTTTAGTCTTCTCCCTCGTGGTTCCCACCGTCGTTAATTCCCACCACTGGGAGAAGCCATGGCCCTGCACTGGGTTCATTTAGGTTCATGAGAAAAAAGTTGATAAAATTTTGAGGATGCTTTAAGAACACTGTAATGTTTTTCCGCTACTTGAATCTGTAGTAGCGATCTGCGGAATTCTTCAAACATTTCCTTGCTACAATAAGGCCCAAGGTTATAGTAAACAGTGCATAAGGATATTTTAACGTTACATCTATATTACAGTTTTGGATAAGATGAACACTTATGAATTATGAAATTCGACGAAAGCATTTGGACACATTACGTTCAAATTAGATTTTCGTCGAATTCAGAGGTACGAGCATCGACATTGTCTTCCTTATACTGAGGACATGTTTTTTTTTTGGATTTGTTATAAATACATCCTTATCAGCGCCTGAAGTGTGTTCATTTTGTAGTATACGACTTGACCTTCAGAATGGAGGTGTGTGTGTGTGTGTGTGTGTGTGTGTGTGTGTGTGTGTGTTTGTGTAGGAGGGAAACTGGCCAAGGGCAACAAAAAAAAAAAAAAAAAAAACGCCCACTGAGATGCCAGTCCCAGAAAACGGTCCTAAACGATAGTAAAAAATTGAAGGATAAGTGTCTTGAAGCTTCCCTCTTGAAGGAATTCAAGTCATAGGAAGGTGGAAATACAGAAGCAGGCAGGGAGTTCCAGAGTGTATGTGTGTGGGGAGGAGCGGGCCTCGAAAGGAGAGAGAGAGAGCAATAGATGAAGAAGGCTAAGATATGGAAGGCCAGAGGAAGGTAATGATGTGAGGTGGATGGTAATGATTAAACAATGAAATAAAATGGCATTGATGTGAGATGGAAGGTACAATGCACGGCTATTGTCTACAGTACAAGATGAGGGAAGTTAAGGTATGGAAGGACGAATTGAGGGAATTTTAATGCGAGTGTGGGGGATTTGTGGTTCTAGAGGACTTTGGTGGTAGTGAAGGGGATGTGGTAGGGATAATTGAAGGCTGTGGTTGTGGCTTTTTATGTAAGAGGAGCACTGGCTCAGGACAACAAAATGCATGAAACAAAACCCCGCTGAAGGTGTCACTCCCTAAAAGAATATAGTCAGAAAAAAGATTATTAAAAATTTGAGATGGAAATTGGTAAAGGCGGACGTGAAGAGGAATCGAGGCGAGAGGTAAGGTAAGGAGAGACTGAAGGAAAATGTTGAGGAAGATGAAAACATGCAGTTTTGAAGGACACGCTTAGGTTGGAGGTGGGTTAGTTTTTGAGTGTTTATATTGAGTAGCACGTTTAGCGGATAATAACAGTGGCGTGAGAACCTGCTGAACACTCGCTAATTACCTGAACCACCGTAAAAAATGGACCATCAAAAATATTAATAGAGTATGAAGACAAATTATCAAAATCATTTACGAGAATAAAATGAAAAATAAATAAATAAAGGCGGTTGAAAATGCTGAACCTGAATCTATTTATCCTTATGTGATAACGATACTGACTTTCAGAAACCCCTTCTTTGTACTACTGCTTAGTGATGGTGACTCGGAATAATGAACAGTGAACTCAAAGAGGAGCCTTACGGGGGAAGCTGACTTTTGGAGACCCTTTTTTTGCACTACCGAGTCATAATACTAGGCAATTGTGACTCAGGGAATAACGAACAACGTACTCGAGCAGGAGCCTCACGGGAGCAAAGAAGTTAATAATGATCTTCACATGAGGGGGCCTGACACGAAGCTCAAGGACGGCAAGCATTGTGTGTGTGTGTGTGTGTGTGTGTGTGTGTGTCTGCATTCCTTCGCTCTTATTTGCCAGCTCCCGAAATTCTCACGGCACATATGTCTTATTACGTTACTAAATAAAGAACTTGCATGCAGGTTGTTACGAGGCGAAAAGAAAGGACGGAAAAAAATTGAGTTTTAAAAAGACTACTAGAAAAGGAAAGAGAAGAAAAGGCAACAACATCACGGTAAAAAGAGAAAAAAAAAAAGAAAAAAAGGAAAGAAAATAAGCCAAGAGAAAATGATAAAGACAAGCGTGGATACTAGCAAAGACGAACACTCCACACATAAGGAAAAGAAAGCACACCATAAATTACTACAGACGAACTCCGATGCACATAAAAAAGAACCAACAACTTTTCTTCCCCACAAAAATAAAGTAACTCAAACCATAATATTACAGCAATGAAGATGACGGACGCTGGAAACAATGAGTGAGAAAAGGAAGACGATAAACATGCACAGAGCCAGCGATGATGGAGATAGACTCGTACAAGGCGCCAACCCGTGACTCTAAGGAAACGACGAAACGAAAAGAGATGATGAAGGGACGGGCAGAGATGGCAGACTTACTTGATCTTGCTCCTGTTGGGATCCCTGGAGCCTATGAGCACGTTGTATCCAGCGCTGACCAGGCGGCGTGAGATGGCGCGCCCGTAGTCCCCTGAACCGAGCACCGCCACCACCTAACAGAAAATGAGAATTCTTAGAGGTGACTGGCGGAAAGCGCATGGAGTTTTTGGAGAGCTTTTTGGTGAAGCTATGAAAACAAGCACTATTTGGGTGACTGGCAGAAAGGGTGTAGACTTTTTGGAGTGTTTTGTTGAAGCTCTGGTGGGATTTCAGGGATTTCTGGCTGTAGAGGACTTGGGAGTTGGTGGAAGAGATGTGGTGAGGGTAATGGAAGGTTGTGGTTGTGTTACGCAAGTGGAAATGTTTATCATGATAGTTCTTTGAGATAAGTTTGCATTTCGGAATGGGTTCTGGTGGAGCTGTAGTGGGATTTCTGGCTGTAAAAGACTTAGCTGGCAGTGGAAGGTGATGTGGTGAGGGTAACTGAAGGCTGTAGTTGTGTGTTAAGTTCTTGGAGGTAAGTATGTTGCAAGGAGGAAAACACGTCAGGATAGATTCCGTGTGTAAGTGTGTGGGTGTGTCGGTTGGTGGATGGGTGTGTGTTGTACAAAATGTCTGCCTGTCTGTCAGGTTTCATGTGAGAATTTCAAGAAAATATTCATTGTTCAAAGATGTAACGGTAGGCTCTCTCTCTCTCTCTCTCTCTCTCTCTCTCTCTCTCTCTCTCTCTCTCTCTCTCTCTCTCTCTCTCTCTCTCTCTCTCTTTGTGTGTGTGTGTGTGTGTCACTTGCCTTGTCGGGGTTGTGGGCGGCCTTACTCTTGCCATGGGCGCCCACTCCGTTAGTTCCCGCGCTGCCCATATCCACCAGGCCCACCTCATCCGTGCCAAACGACAAGTTATCCATTCTGAAACTGGACGAAGGGAAAATAAGTTGTTAGTTGTGTTATGGTCGGAGCTTATTGTTCCGCTCATCCCCACCAGTCATCGCCACGCTCCAGTCACCGCCACCAGTCACTGTGATTACTGTTAGGCGCTCAATCACTCACACCGCCTCACCTCAGTCAAGCAGCCAATCATTATCATCATCATTGTTATCATCATCGCTGTCATCATCACCATCATTATAAGTCAGTAACGACACCATTCTTTCTTTCTTTCTTTCTTTCCTTCCTTCCTTCCTTCCTTCCTTCCTTCCTCTCTTCCTTCTATTTATTCTCCTTTCTTTTTTCCTTCTTTACTCCCTTCCTTCCTTCCTGCCTTTTAACTTCCTTTCTTTTCCTCTTTCCTTCCTTCTTTCCCCCTCTCTCTCCCTCTCACCCACCCACCCTCCCTCCCACCCTCCCTGCCTCCCTCGGTCTCACTCTCTCACGAAATCAGAGACCTCAAATTGCTGGAATCGAAAAAAAATAAGTCTGATGGGAGGAAGAAAGAAAGACTGAATGTTTAAGTATGCAAGGCTTGTTATTGAGACCACGAGGGGACGAAATAAGAGATGAGTGGACCAACTGAGGACGAGAAGGTGGACAGGGGAAGTGGGCGTGTGCAGCTCACAGGTAGAGTACGGAAGGTGGAGCTGAGAGAAGACATTTGGAGGTCATGGGGAAGGCGGGAAGGCTACGTATTAAGTGGGATGTTAGGTAACGGACGATCAAGAAGAGTAAGACGGTAGAGGAAGATGAGGAGTGACTGCTGAGTTGTGTAAGACAGTAAGGACAGGAGGGAAGGTGAGAGAAGACTAGTCATGGAGAGCAACGAAAAGGAACAACTGAGGTAAGGAGAAGAGTTGGATAAGAGGCGAGTTCTGTGTTGTATAAGGGGGTAAGGAGAGGTGAGGAAGGGAGGATATAGGAGGGAAGGTGGAAAATACTAGGCAACGAAGAGAGGTAAGAGGAGGATAAAGGAGGAGAGTAGGATAAGGAGCGAGTCCTATCTTGTATAAGGGAGAGGACATGAAAGGAAGGGAGGACACGGGAAAGAAGGCTTGGAAAAAAAAAGTAGACAGAGTAGGGAGGATATAGGAGAGAAGGTGGAAAATACTAGGCAATGAAGAGGGATAAGAGGAGGATAAAGAAGGAGAGCAGGATAAGAAGCGAGTCCTATCTTGTATAAGGGAGGAGGGCGTGAAAGGAAGGGAGGACACGGGAAACAAGGCGTGGCAAAAAAAAAAAAAAGTAGACAAAAAGAGTAGCGATAAAAAGTAAGAGAGGAAGGATTAAGGCGGAAACTGGGAAGAATAGGTAAAAAAAGGTTATATAAAGAAGCAAGAAAAAAATAAGGACGGGAGCGTGAAAACACAAGATCAGAAACACCAGCTAAATAAAAAAAAAACAAAAAAACAGAAGGTGAACAAATGGGAACAAAAAACGAAGGACAAGCGGCATCAGACCTAGCTGGTGTTTCTGATCTTGTGTTTTCACGCTCCCGTCCTTATTTTTTTCTTGCTTCTTTATATAACCTTTTTTTTTACCTATTCTTCCCAGTTTCCGCCTTAATCCTTCCCCTCTTACTTTTTATCGTTACTCTTTTTGTCTACTTTTTTTTTTTTTTGCCACGCCTTGTTTCCCGTGTCCTCCCTTCCTTTCACGCCCTCCTCCCTTATATAAGATAGGACTCGCTTCTTATCCTGCTCTCCTGTCCCTTACGAAATTATTAGGGAGGCAGGATAGTGAAGACAAAGGCTGCTCATCCTCCACCCACCGTTGCCTCCTGCCGTGAGTGGAAGGAGTGGAAGAAACATCATGCAGTATGGAGAGGCGTTGCATAACAGAATGAGAGAGAGAAAGAGAGAGATAGAGAGAGAGAACTGAGGGAGGGAGACTGAAAGAGAGAAGAAAAATAAGCATGCAATGTGAAAGAATGATGGAAGAGACAATGAAAAGGAATGGAGGGAAGGAAAGGAAAGAAGGAAGGAAACGTGTAGCATTGAAAGATATTGCATAAAAGTAACAGAGGGGAATAAGGAACGGAGAATGAAGAAAAAGACGAAGGAAGAAGAAAAGAAATACGATACGGAAAGGTGATGCATAAGAAAAAAAAAAGGAGCAAGGGAAGCAGAATAAAAGAAAAAAAGAAGAAGAAAAAGAAGAAAAGAAGAAAAAAAACATACAGTATGGAACGAGGATAACAGAGAGGAGTAAAGAACGGAGAACGAGAGAAGAGAAAAGAAAAAAAAAGAAGAAAAACATACAGATGATGGATAAAAGAGAGTAAGAAAGAGATGAATAAGGGGAACATAAAACAAAGGAAAGAAGAAGGAAAGAAGATAAGTGTTAGACGTTGAGAGAGTTAGACATTAAGCCAGACGAGTTAGATGAGATGAATTAGACGCTGAGTGGGACGCTGTATGTTGTGTAAGAGTATAAAGGCGAAGTACTGGAGGGAATAATTGTGGGGAGTGAAGAGGATGGTGGAGGGGGGGAGTAAGAAAGAATGGGGAGAAGGAAGGACTCTCGTAACATACCTTCCCTCCACCTCATGGCCTTGAAATCCTTCCCTCTCCCCATCCCCCCATCACCCCCCACTCTCCCTATTCCCTTCCCCCCCACACGAAGCTTCTCTCCGAATCTTTCTCGCAGTATCTCCGGGTCTTCTTTTCAATACCAGTTTGTGTGTGTGTGTGTGTGTGTGTGTGTGTGTGTGTGTGCTTTCTCTCCTGATTCTGTATTTATCTGTGTTTTTTTTCTTTTATTATTTGCATTCTTGATTATTTTTGTTTATTGTTCTCTCTCTCTCTCTCTCTCTCTCTCTCTCTCTCTCTCTCTCTCTCTCTCTCTCTCTCTCTCTCTCTCTCTCTCTCTCTTTTAACCTTCCTATTTTTTTTTCTCTTTTTATATTGATTGAGTTTTTTCTCCCTCTCCACTGGCGCTTCCCGTTTCTCTTCTCCTCCTCCTCCTCCTCTTCCTCCTCTTCCTCCTTTTCCTCCTTCTCCTCCTTCTCCTCCTCCTTCCCCCCTCCTCCTCCCTCCTCTCCTCCTCCTCCTCCTCCTCCTCCTTCTTTCAGTGTCCTTGTAAACCCTCCTTGTGGTCTTCCTTACTTCGCACATTCGATCAGTTCTTCATTCTTTAACATTCCTTTCCCTTGCTTACACACACACACACACACACACACACACACACACACACACACACACACACACACACACACACACACACACACACGTTCCTTAGCTCGGTATTGTACGTACGTGGTCAAAAATAAGACTAATTGCTAACTGGCTACTACTACTACAACTACTACTACTACTACTACTACTACTACTACTACTACTACTACTACTACTACTAGTACTACTACTACTACTACTACAAACTCATCTACAACAGGGGCTGATACATGTAGGCCCACTGGATCCTTGTAGCTTTCCTTGTGTTCTTTTCTTCCTGTTTATAATTCGCAGCTGAGGAGTCACGGGGCAGGTAACAGGGGGCAGTTCCGTGTCCCGTGTCACTACCACCACTAGTGAGTCTCAAGTGAATGCTTGGGAGACTTGATGCATGAAAGAGAACTTGGGAACTTGCTCATCCTGTTACTCTGCCTGATTTCTTTTGTCCTTGTACACACAGAAACACACACACACACACACACACACACACACACACACACACACACACACACACACACACAATCACAACGAAGAGAGAGACAACAGACAAAAGTCAACAGCCAACTAAGGATAAAGACAAAAAAGAATATACAAACACCAGACAAGCAGACAGACAAACGGACAGACAGATAGAGGAGTAAGTCACCATGACCACACGTTGCAGTAAAAGACGAGGACCGGTACTAGCTTTTGGATGCTGAGGAGGAGACCACTTCCCTGTGTGGTAGTGGAGGTGTTCCTGTTTGCTGATATTCCTTGACCATCTTGGCTTAACTTTGCAACACAGCCTGATACGTGTAACGTTAATAATAATAATCGCGGTTACCTCATACACCGGCACCCTTTCCCCACTACATACACACACGTTGAGTCTCTACGATGATTCCTTGTGTGTCTATAATCAGAAAATCTCTGCGTGATGTTCCTTCGATGAAAAATGTAGATGTTCAATTATTTTCGAATCATGAATAAGCGTTTTTCCTTAGTCTGCAGTCACGAAGGCCCAGAAGGCGAGAAACTTACGCCATATACGTAAAATAAGATTACAGTGACAAGCGTTTTTATTACACACATACGTAGACAAACTTGTACAGTATTATGGCGTAGATATTCGTGTTTGGGGTAGTTTTCAATTCTAAAGTCTCCAAGACCAGGAAGAGAAGATGAAGAGAAGAAGAAGGAGAAGAAGAAGAATGAAAAGGAAGGAGAACACGAAGAAATAAGCAGAAGGAAAAAGAAATTGAAATGAAATAAATCACAATCGGAAATGCTCTGTTACACAAACAAATTGAATCATGCAAGATCACTGTGTGGAAATTTAGGTTTATTTTACTTCTCAATCACACATTCAGAAAAAAAAGACTTCCTATCATATACAAATAAGATTATACAAAATCACCACGCGGAGAATATTGAGTAACACATGACATCTCTGGAGCAGGAAGCGCTACTTGTCATGAGAAAGTTGGAAGCACTACGGGTCCACGTCAAGACCGGCTGCCTGAGTATACGATTACCAAAACATGCATTTACGTGTATGCGCTGGCAATTTGTGGCCAGCTGTCGGGAACCGGGAGACGGTCATGATCATATACAAACCAGAGAGAGAGAGAGAGAGAGAGAGAGAGAGAGAGAGAGAGAGAGATAGGGGAGCAGTGAGGCATGAGTAATGAGTGAGAGTTAAGAGATGCGCCGCCTAAAAGTTACTAGAGTGAAGATCCTCGCAGGGAAAGTGAATGAATTTAATTAGTGAAATGTTTGAGGAGACTCTATCGTTGTCACTGTCATGTCATCACCATCCTCCGTGTCTAATGTCCTCTTAATAATCCCATTCATGTCTTTGTTCTTTATGGTTCTTTATATTTCTATTTGATCCATCTCAGATCCCCCGTCAAGTATACATTTCCCAGACAACCCATGCATTCTGCCTCATTGTGGAGATAAAAGTGCATAGGAGAGAGTTTTTAGTTCTCTCACTCCACCATTTATAGTCCCATCTTACTTGGAAGGGATCGGAAAGGGGAAGGAGAAGGTCGTCTTTTGTAAACACTCAAGACCCGTTAAAGCGTATTTCCATGGACGCGGAAAAAAAGAGATTGAATAAGAGTTTTAATCTTTTCCTGGATACAGAGATATTTAAGTTAATAGAGTACGAAAAAAAAAAATCTCGAAACAGTCGTAAGTGAAAAAGGAAAAAAAAAAAAGGTCTACCAGAGAATAGCAGTATTAATGTGAAGGATATGCATGGTAAACACAGCCGAGCAAGCAAATGATGTCCACCACGGTAACGGCACGCAGCAGTAACTTGTGACTTTTTGTGAACTGTAACGTGGGAGGAGAGGAGTCAGCCACGCATAACACCGCAGCACAAATACTAGTTGCCGTATACACGTCACGCCAGATGGACAGGCAAGCTAAGTGACGGGAAGCCTCCGCCGCGTGAGAACAAGCTGACCACACGATTCCCTTGATTTTATTGTGTTTAAACTTAAAATGAGAGAGATGCTTTCACTTTTCCATTTTGCCTTTCACCGTTCGCGTCTCATGTGACCTCTTCTTCCTTCCTTTTCTCTCTCTCTCTCTCTCTCTCTCTCTCTCTCTCTCTCTCTCTCTCTCTCTCTCTCTCTCTCTCTCTCTCTCTCTCTCCTCAGTGATTTCACTCTTCTTTATCCTTCATCACTTGCCTTCCCCTTTCATCACTTGGCTTTTCATCTTCTGTCTTAATGTTACCTCCAGCTTTTAGTCTCTTATTTTTCTCTCCTTTTATCTCTTCTTGAACATTACGTCTCTAATTAATCTTTCTTTCTCTCTCTCTCTCTTTGATCCTCTCTGATATTTCATTTATTTTATTCGTACATTTATTCCCTCACATTTCCCTCTGTTTGTAGGTAACCATTCCTTCTTTCCCCTTACCGTCAATCCCCCCCCCTCTCTCTCTCTCTCTCTCTCTCTCTCTCTGTCCCTCTCTCTCTTCGCCCCAGCTGTGAAATCCAAACAGGGTCCCCGCCACACGTGTTTATTCTAGCCGCCAGTGATCTCATCTCAGACCGGGTGGCGGGTGGCAGGTGACACTTCCAGGGGAATTATATACTGTCGTGTTTGTCGTCGCCGAGAAGTGCAAGCGAGGAGGGGAAGGAAAGGTTAGCAAGGACGGAAAAGCCAGAGGGAGAGGAGGATGAGGTGGGATGAAAGAAAAGCGAGAGGAAGAGGGAGAAAAAGGGAGGAAAGGAGCGAATGAAGGCTAAGAAGGACGGAAAAAGCGAGAGGAAGGGAAGGAAAGGTTAAGAAAGACGGAAAGTCGAGAGGAGAAAGGGAAAATAAGGTAGAGAATGGGGAAAAAAGAGAGGAAAAGAGAGAATGAAGGATGGAATGAAGGCAAAGTGAGCAAAGAAAGAAGGAAAGAGAGGAGAGAAGAGAAGGAAGGGAGAGAATAAGGAAAAGAGAGAAGGAAAAATAAAGAAAAAGGAGAGAATGAAGGATGGGATGAAGGAAAATGGAGGGGGAAGAAGAGAATAAGTGACGAAATGAAGGAAAAAGGTGAGGAAGGGGGTGAATGAAGGGCAGGATGAAGAAAAAGAGAGGAGGGAAGGAAAGAAGGAAAGAAGGGAGAAGAGTTATATCCGTGAGGGTGAGGTGAGGTAACGTTGTGTCAAATAGTGTGTGTGCCTGTGTCCAGTAAACATTGGCTCAGTAACACCCTTTGTGTGTATGAGTGTATGCATGTATACGGGTAACATCAGTGCCCTCGAAATAGTTTAGCTCATCAATCTCTGCTTCACGTTTGTCATCACACACGCCGCTCGCTCAGTGCAGAGCAGAGAAAGTGACCTCTGCTGGCACACGTGACTCCTGCCTAGTTTACTGCGTCGCTTCGTGTGGCGCTCAATTCTTTATTTTTTCATATACAGCAAAAAGGAGCTAACTATTATGTTCCCCGAAAGGTCGCAAAGTGATCTTGGGTAGAGTTGATATATAAGAACACACTCTCGTTAAATGATATATACACAGTGACAAAGCCAGATCACGTTAATAACAAAACAAGACAAATTTTTCAAAACACAGTCGTTATTACATTCATATCATCATGCATGAAAATAAAATAATAAATATAAATAAATATGATGAAATAGAAATAAAAAAACACATTATAACATTCATCTGATCAAGTAAAAAAAAAAGAAATCAAGAAAGAAAATAAACAAACAGAATAAATGAATAAATTAATAAACAAAAATGAGATAAAAATACCAAGCAATGATGAGTCCTAGAGATGGAGATCACTATTGTTTTTGTAAGCGAGTTGTGGGGGGGGGACGGGAGGAGGCAGGAGGCATCATGCAGGGAGGTAGGGATGCTGCCTCTGGCTTCACGCAACACCACCACCACCACCACCAGCAGTCCACAGCCCACCGTCAAGGAAGATAAAGACTTTCTTTATCTCCCCCTTACTACGACGCACGGCCTTTCCCATCCCTCCTACCCCTGCCCCTGACAACGCCCTTGACCTTGTCCTTTATCACCCCCCTCACATACACACACACACACACACACACACAAATGCAAGCTCCTGGGATGTCCAATGTTATAATCATGAATGTTTCTTTGTGCATATTCCCCACAGTGATACATACAACTCCATCCTCTCCTCCTACTGTTGTCCTTATAGCCAGTAGTCGACGCCGAGTGGAGCGCAAAATAATAGGTAATGGTGTTACTATGAAGGCATGTATGACGTGTAGTGCGTCTCTCTGATGGTAGGCGTGTAAAAGAATTGGATCAGTTAGGAGGGAGGCTGTTTATATTCAGACACTATCACTGAGACTCTACAGACGATTGACAGGGAAGAAGGCAAGGCGAGCAGGAAGAATGCGTAGTGAGAGAAGAAACCTGAGCGGAGAAGTCAAGGAGATGGCAAGTGGAGGAAGAAGCGAAGGAAGGAGGGAGGAAAAACTGTGTGTGTGTGTGTGTGTGTGTGTGTGTGTGTGTGTGAATGACTCAAATTTCAAGTTTCTTAACAGAAATATGGAGAACAGATCCTTCATTGTACACAGTTGTCACCTTAACCACTAAATCCTAACTATCGACATACACAGGCACAATTTGCACATACATTAGTTACAACAGTCCGTTAAACCACTAATTTTCCTTGTACAACTAGCGAATCAAATAGAATAATAAGACTTCATAATGATTATTCAAAACCACCATCATTTTCTTCCACCATAAAAATAGCCACTAAGAGCCTCACCACCACAGACTCACCTAGATATTCTAAACACCTCATCCGAGAAACGTACTAATTTGTTTAGTGTGTAACATTGCCACTGCATTAATAAACCAAATTTGTGTCTGTTTGGTGCCATCTAGAAATGCTTTGGGATGTAATTACGCCTAAGCTGGGTTATTGTCCCATTACATAAATGTGTGTGTGTGTGTGTGTGGGGGGTGTGGATAGAGGTAACTGATTGAAACGAGTGAAGAAATGAACACTTGTGAGCCTCTGTTTAAAGCAAGAGAGTGTTCTTGTTACGCGAGCTCGGGAAAAATGGTCTTGATGACTGTGGTCTGACGTGGGCTAAGGAAACACGAGGTAGAGGCGTGTGGTTAGTGGCTAGACGCGAATGTACCGTGTGGCCAAGTGTCTACCGCGGTTCACACGAGCTGAATTAAGTGTGAATTAAATGCCCTTGACTGCACGCTGGAGTAAGAGTTGAGGGATAGGGTCAAGATTCTCCTTTCTTGGCGAGTCGAAGAGAGAGCGGAACGTATCGAAAAACAGGTTTGAATCATGTCTCGTTTCGTATACATGGATGGAACGGAAGGATGTTTTCTCTCTAGTCTCCCCCCCCCCCTCCTCTCTCTCTCTCTTTCTCTCTTAGTATGTATTCGTGCCCCTGCCTGCCTGCTTTCGCTCATATGAATGCATACGTGGCACATACACACAGCCTTCATGAATAATTGCATCCGCCATACACACACACACACACAAGACAGAAAGGAATTAGATGCATTCAGTCCTATTTCCACCTCTAGGTGCACACACACACACACACACACCCACACACACACACACACGGCAGGTCGGCCAACGCCCCGCCCTTTGTTTGTGTGTGTATGTGTGTCTGTGTGTGTGTGTGTGTGTGTGTTGTAAACATCCTGCGCTTCCTTTCCTCCACAGTGAATGACGGGCGATTTATTGCTTCCTTTACTCTCGACGCGTGATTCTACAAATGAGTTTTAAAAATACTGAAGCAGAAAAAGAAGAAAAAGTAGAGGAAGGAAAAAAAAAATCAGTCACTCGAATTTCATCCTATTGTTCTTCGTGACTTTTCCTTTTTTTTTTTCTTTTCTTTTTCTCA
The DNA here is from genome assembly GCF_035594125.1 of Scylla paramamosain. Lineage (NCBI taxonomy): Eukaryota > Metazoa > Arthropoda > Malacostraca > Decapoda > Portunidae > Scylla > Scylla paramamosain. The sequence goes on along the minus strand of NC_087158.1, from coordinate 29,657,812 downwards.
CCTCTTTTCACTTCATGAGTCGTCAACTTTTATGGCATCGCACTGCCTCTCGCGGAACCACAATGGGAGGGTAAATTTGCCGTTGATCCTTGTCTTCTGAGTGAGTGTCGAGATACTGTGTGTACTCTCCCTGCAATCCTCGCTTCATGCCGGGCGCACACCCAGTACACACTAAGTTCATTCTTTCACTGCGATATCCAACAATTCACAACGCTATCAGTAATGCAGGAAATCTTTATAAGCATCTACAAGAAAGAAGAGGGATTAGAAAGAATAAACTTCGCAATTTCTCTATTTTCAGGCAGTATAATGTCTAAGTGGCTGTGGAACGCGTAAAAATGTCTTAGAGTGGCTAGTGATTAATGAAAGATGTGTCAGATAGCAATGAAATGGTTAATAGTTTTCTGTTCATCTTATTTTTTTTACAGGGGTGGAGGTCTTAAAACTAGTGTCGCAGTGGTTAGCTTCTTTGTGAATCATTCAAAAGAGTAGTATACGTATCTTTAGTGGCAGGCGTCTCAGTCCACAACAAGACAATGATACCTTTCCTAACTATTCCAACTCTTTAACTCCATGTCTAACTCGTACAATAGAGAATCTCTGGCATCAAGATCTTCAAGTGGCATCCATCTCAGCGCCTTTCATAACCACGCCAACTCCTCCCTAAGACTAACTAGCGACGGTGAAAACAGTGGCGGTCTGTTTCATCGCTACTCAGACTATTCAGCCACGTTTCGAGTTTCAGTCCCACGAACGTTCATCTCACGGGGCACTTCTGAGCGGCGCAGCGTGAAGGACCTGGTCACCACCGTTTCTCTGTGCTGGTCCAAAGTTAGTGTTATTGTAGTGTAATTCATTAATGCTGCCATACTCGTGATGATAAGTTTGTATGAGAAGGGACATGACGTGAGTAGAAGTTACAACGTTGATCCTTTCAGTGAGTCATCTATGTTTAACTAAAGGACACCATTGTTTTGCTCTAACTTTCCTCCTTACTTCTCTTCACTTTCATGCGTTGTTTTCATCCACGGGGAAGCGGCCGCGCATCTGATATATGCCTACGCTCTGATGACGCCACAAACTTTCACCCACCGCCTGCCTTGTTGCCGTCAAGCGTGGCAGACAGGGTGTGGCTCTGTTGTGGTGCAGTAATAGTATCAGCAGTGGTGCTCGTAATTATTCTGCTCACGGTAAGCAACAAATATCCCGTTATGTAAATAAACGTAAGTCCTTTGTCATTCTGTCCTTGGTAAGTTCTTTAATCCCTCCAGTTCCTAGCACCTTTCTTTACCTCCTCCCAGTAATTCTATCTCACAAACTTTCATTCCCAGCACTTTAATTCATTACTTTCACCTTTACCTTCCATCTTTAGCTTCCTCTTCCTTCCTGTCACTTCCATTACCCTTACTACCCTCCCTTCAAACTCGTTCAGCATCTCCCAATCTAACCCCTACCTTACTCTTCTTATCCCTCCCCTCTATCTCTCCCTTCCCGTAACTTTCACTTTACCTTCCACCCTTCTAATTCCTTCCCGTTCTCTCACACCTCCTCCTTTCCTTTCCCTTCACCTTCAGACGCCCGACCTCCCCCAGCTATTACGTTCCTGACCTTGAACTTGCGCTGCGGGTCTCGCTGGTTTTGTTCCTCCGCCCCGCAAAAAGGCGCCGCTACATGACTCCCGCCTTTGTAAGCTTGCATGTGTTTTGCCATAGAGAGTGTGGGTAGTCTCGCTGTCACTCTCACGCCATCACGTTTTATGCCTCTAGAATATCCTAGTTGACTGTGAGTGTTTTTTCAAGTGATGGTTTAGGAGTTTGTAAATGAAGAGAGTAAACTTGAGCAAGAATGTGGTATGTTTTTAGACTTCTGTTTTTAAGAGGTTGGATAAATTGTAGACGGTTTAAATGAGAAGAATAAACGTAGTAAGAATGTAAGTTTCAGGTTTTTGTTTTTATAGGTTGGATAAATTCTAGATGATGATGATGATGGCTTGCATGTCATAAGAGTTCAGTGGCCGCCTTGTGTAGTGCAACTGGCCTTTTGCTGTCTCCTTATTCAGTTGTGTTCTTATTATAATGGGTACAGGGCCAGTGTTGTGTCTTTGAAGGAACACAAAGGAAGAACGAATATCAGCTGATCATCTTTTAGATACTTGTATGTAGGAGTATATAAAGATACAAAAGTAATTGTTTGTTTGTGCATGTAGGTGAGTGTATCTGTTATTGTACTTTTGTTAAGGTGACTTTGTGGTATTCCTTTACATAATACTAATAGTTATCCCTGGGTACTATACAGTTAAGAAGACCAGGAAGAACGTAAAGGATGGTTGCTGGTTACCCCTTGCAATCCTTTATATAAACATTACTGAGCACCTCAATAACACTCACACACTTACCCCTTTCCTCCCTCACCTTCCTTACCTCCTCCTTCACCCCACTTAAAGACCCCCCTCTCTAATCCCCCATCCTTCACCCCCACACTGCCTCCCTTTTATCATTCCTTTAGCCTTCCTAACCACTACATGACCCTTCCCATCTGTCCTTCACCCCAACATACCTCCCTTCCTTCCTTCCTCACTCAACACCCTTCCCCTACCTTCCCATCTCCTTCCCTCCCCATCCGTCATTTGTTCACGGGTCCTTCTCACAATAAATGCATTTCCTGGATGTTGTGTTGGTTTTAAGTGCATGTTTTCTGGTTTCCTCTTCCTTCCAAGTCTTCTCTTTAACTCCTTTCCTCTTCTGTTTAAACTTCACGCTCTGTGGCGGAGTGAAAATTGTTTTGTTTAGACACGTTTTCGTTTTTGCATTTCTTCGTTTTCTTTCAGCTGATTCTGTGTCAGTGTTGGTGGGTGATTTCGACGCCTGGTAGGTAGTGACTGTTTCTTTTCGCGCTATGTGGTCGTGGTCGTGGTGGTGGTGATGGTGGTGATGGTGGCGGTGGTGTTAGTGTTTCTGCCTCTCTTATTTTCTATCTGCCTTCCGTAATATTGTTAACTTGTATAATTAGCTACTATGCGTGTAAGGACAATACCTGTTGTTAATGAGCTAATAAGCCTCTCTCTCTCTCTCTCTCTCTCTCTCTCTCTCTCTCTCTCTCTCTCTCTCTCTCTCTCTCTCTCTCTCTCTCTCTCTCTCTCTTACATAAACACCATCATCCTTGCCTTGACATGCTTGGTCTGTGAGGCTGCTGCTGCTACTGTTGCTCTTCACGCCTCAAAACTCCCCCTCGTCTTCTCTTAGCCTCGCCACGTTTCGCTGTAAATCACTCACTGCCTCATGTAAGTGCTGCGGTTTGACTTCCCCTCGTGAGTAACAAGCGAATGACTCACGTGACGGTTCTTCGTACGAGTGATGAGTAACAGACTAAAATTTGAATCACTGTGGTTTTTATTTTCATTTTTTTTGGCCTTGCTGTCCTATAATGCACTACGTGTCTCGGGAAATCTTAAATAAAGACTCAAATTTGTGCGTGTTTGTGTTTTTTTGGGGTTTGTGTGTGGGTGTTTAAATGCGACCTTGAGTGAGAGGGAAGGCCATCTGGTAAACAAACAAAGGGAACGTTATATTGGTGATGTAAGGTAGTTAATGTCTTTAATTGGTTATAGGAAGTTGATTAAACTGTACTGGTGTGACACAGAAACCAAAAAGGGAAGTTTTGTTTGCGTGCAGAGTAAACAGGAAGAGGAGGAATAAATGTGAAGGATGTTAATATATGTAAAGGAGATAGATAGATAGATAGACAGATAGATAGATAGATAGATAGATAGATAGATAGATAGAGAGAGAGAGAGAGAGAGAGAGAGAGAGAGAGAGAGAGAGAGAGAGAGAGAGAGAGAGAGAGAGAGAGAGAGAGAGAGAGAGAGAGAATGATAATAATGCAGGAGCTTACAAGTGGCCTTCTGTTCTCCATCCAAGAGTGAACACTAATAACAGCACGAACGGACACAACTGAACACTCCCTCCTCCTCCTCCCCCCCCCCCCCAGCAGCGTCCCCAGTGAACCATGCAAACGCGTTAATCAGTGAAAACAAAATCGACAAACACGAATACTATGCAAGTTCATGAGCGCATTACAAGACATGTATGTGCACCTGCTTGTTCCTCCCTCACTGAGAGTCACGGAACTTGCAGGAGAGGGAATGGTGCACAGGGAAAGAGAGGGAAGGAAGAAAGGAAGGAATCTACTGGACTTGGCGAGTTGATTCTTGGGTAGAGGGAAGGAAGAATACGTAGGGAGAGATAAGAAGGAAGGAAGGAATGGAGGAAGGAGGGAATTTGCAGGATTTTGTGTTATGATGCTTGGGTAGAGGGAAGGATATGGAAAGAAGGAAAAGAGGATGAGGGAGGAGAGTTGATGAATGAGGGAGGGAGGGAGAAGGATGAATGGAAGGTAGAAAATAAACAGGAAGGAATGGAATTAATTAATGGGGGAAGGCAGGAAAGAAGGAGGAAAGAGTGGGATAAGTGGGTGAATGAATGAATGACTGAATGAAAGGAAACTTAATGAATGAGTGAATGAGGAAAGAAAGGAAGAGAGATAGGTAGTACGGAAATAAGAAACTACGCAGAAAAAAAAATACAAAGGCAGAAAACCAGGAAGCGATTAAGAGAAGACAAAGACACACAAACATAAAACAAGGAAGAAAACAGAAAAAAAAATAGAAAATACGAGGAAAGATGAGTAATACGTCCGGGTCGTGATAAAAGAAGAAAAAAAAAAAAGAAAATCATAAAGCATATGACAAAATGAAGATGGAATCTCAAGGAGTCCTATTGTAAGAACAGGCGTGGGAGAACCTGTGAGGAGTCCGCGAGGAATGAGATAAGGTTTGTTAGGCGCAACATGACGGGAAAGCGAGGGAACGGACACACCAGGCGAGGCAGAAGAGAGGAACTGTGAGAAGGCGAGGAAAGGTGGAGAAGTCAAGAGAAACAGCGATAATGAAGGGAGAGAGGCGAAGGAAAGGTGTAGTATTTTTAAAGAAGCAGGGAGGATGAAGCGAGAGAAAGAGAGGAGGGAGAAAAAGGTGTTGGGGTGTAGAGAAGCAGAGAAAATGAAGGGAGAGTAAAGCAGCGAGGGAAAGGTGTGCGAGGTAATCAGTTTTGAGCAGAGAACGCTGAGATTCTGTACTTGCGCATGAGAACAAAAAAAAAAAAAAAAAAAAAACTGGGAAAGCGGCGAGGTGCTGAGGTCATCTGGCTGGCTGGCTGGCTGGCTGGCTGGCTGATTAGTCACTTCAGATTACTAGCTTTCTCTTCCTTATCATTTGTCCTCCTTCTTGTCCCTGTCTCCTTTTCCTCTTTGTCCTCCTTCTCCTTGTCCTTATGTTTCATTAATATCATTATTATTCGAATCTTACGTCTCATCCTATAAATGAGCCAAGATGAGAAAAAAAAAAAAAAAAAACAGACCTTTTCAGTATGCCACTCCCAGAGAAGTTAATCATTATCATCACCCTTTACGACTTCACGGCAGAACAAAAACTTTCAAAGGTAGATTAACCCAGATACCACCTCACACAGGCTTAAGGCGTTTTGATATAGTAATACATTAGGTCTGATTCCTCTGGTTGAGCTCCGGTGTTCACTAGTATAAACAAGGATCTTCTTTGCCCCAAGGTAATGTCCCCCTCCCCTTTCCCTTCGATGGAGACCCCGGCCACCTTGACTCCTTGACCCATCTGCTCTCTCCGCGATCCTATCCCACCATCTTCACCTTGCCTCCCTCTTCTTGTTCCTTCCTCTCCTCCTTTAACCTCGTGTATCCTTCTCCTTCAACTCTTCCCTTACTTTTCCTCCGCATTCTTTTTTACTCTCTAATTCCTCACTCCTTGTTTCACTTTCCTGTCTGTTTCCCTGAGGTAATTTCAGCATTCACTTGAGCTTGGTAAAAGATCGGGAGGAGAGAAGAGTAATAGAACCGGATGGGGAGTCAGGATGTAATGAAGAAGTGTAGAAAGCCAATGGGCGAGTTCCTGTGTCTCTCTTTTTCGTTTAGGTAACTTTAACATTGATTTCAGTTGTTCCTTTATCTTTCTAGTGGTAACGAAGAAATTATCTAGAAGAGGGAAGAGCAATAGGGCCAGACTGGATACTGAAGAAGTGTAGAAGGCCGCTGGTCAAGACAATACATGATACAATTTAGTGCTCTTTAATATGAGATGCTGCAAGCGGTGAGGGAAAATGTTATCAGCCGTGGTACTGTGACCGGCTATTCTTTTGTGTCTGTGGGGTGTCTCCGTGTCATCGTGCGGTGCTTGTGAAGAAAAGGGAAAAAATTATTCATTGTGTATTTTTTTCATGCCGTAAGATCTGAGCGTGCACCGTTATGCCCTTGGTAAACTGGAGGTTGTGGCGGTGCTGGTGGTGACACATTCTGCTTTGTTATCTCTCCAGTGCCCCGTTGGATGGAGGATATGCTGGGGAGTCATACCGCCGCCTTGAACTGAACTGATCTAGAAACCTTACTCCTTTGTCTCGTTATAATGATGTGGATGCTCTTCCGTTATTCTCCTCTGGATAAGATTTTTAGTATTAGTTATGCTCGCTCAGTAGGGTTTTGTCATGAAGGAACTGTAATATGATTGTGAGCAGAACAGACGAGTAAAAAAAAGACTTGCGTAGCTGTCTATTTATCATGTCTTGTATGCTCGTTAGGTTAGGTTATGTAATAGGGTTCTTAGTATTATACTCGCTCAGTAGGGTTTGTCATGAAGGAAGTGTAATATGATCGTGAGCAGAACAGACGAGTAAAAAAAACTTGCATAGTTGTCTGTTTATCATGTCTTGTACGCTCGTCTTCTTTTTTCTTTTTTTTTCGTTTCGCCTCATCGTTCTGATTTCCCTGCATTTCCTTCATATTATAGAACCGTAACGTGACCTTCAACACATCTGCTCTAGGAATACAAACAGCCTTTACGGTGCTGTCCATATATCATTACTTCGATGCCTGTCTTCTTCTTTCTCGTCTTTCTGGTCTCCCTATATTTTACTGCCATGCTACGGAAAAATGGCACGACCTTGGACAGAACCGCTCCAGGAATAAAAACAATCTTTACGGTGCTGTCCATTTATCATGACTTCGATGTTCGTCTTCGTATTTTTTACTTCGTTCCGGCTTTTCATCTTGCTTTTGCTGCATCGCGTTGCCGAGTCAGACTCCGTTGCAGTTCCAGGAATACAAATAATCGCACTGCTTGGCATGACTTAGGTGATCGTCTTCGTTCCGACGCGTCTTTCTTGTCATTCTGGTCTCGCTGCACCGCTTTGCTGTTCACGAGTCCAGGGCGCGTCACGCCATACACTCCTTATCGCCGCCACATCAATCGCAGAAAAATGAGAAAGGCAGGCTGGTTTTGCAGGAAGTGGCGAGGCTCTACCTTGACTCGGGACGCGTGAACTTCCTGGAGGGACCTATCGGGGCGGACAAACACCCACGACCTTCACTCACGCACTCACGACCCACGCTGACGACCTTGGAGTGCTGTACCTTTGCCACATTGCCACGGTACGGAGGGAGACACGAACACAATGAGTCTCTGGCGTTTAAATCCCTAGAATCACTGATGATGGGGTGTGTGTGACTATTGTTTAAAGAAGGGTATTGTCACATTTGATATATATATCGTGCATCTCGGGGTTTCCTGTGACTGACATCAAATGAAAAGACCATCACGGTATAGTTAGGACGGTATTCTGAAACACTTGTGCGCTGCATCCCGACTATTTTTAAAAGACTCTAGTTAAAGTTACACGAGTTTTTATTTACTTATTTATTTATTTATTATTATTATTATTATTTATTTTTTTTTACGATTCTAGTGACAAATGAACATTTCTACATTGCAATCTGGGGAAGCACGCTTGATAACCTGGCTACTCATCACTGTGCCTTTTGAAAATAGTCACGGTGAAAGAAAAGTGTTTCTTAGTGGGCATCTGGTTGTCATTTCACTGTCACGCCGCCATGCACACCGCCATCTGTTACCGCCAGTAGTCGCCCCGAGCCAGGCAGCGCGGCCCCTCAGCTCCCTCAGACCCACACATGGAGACAGTAAACCGGTAATCTCTCCATGACCAGACACCTTTTCCAGCATGACTTTTAAGACCAACTCACGAGACCAAGTTACCTATTCCGGAACTTTATAATTTTTTTTATTCCATTCTTATTCTCTCGTTGTGCCACAAGCTGCTCACTTACATTGAACACGACTTTTAGGTCCAAGATACGAAAACAAATCACTTTTCTGAATCCACTTCCCTTTCTCTTCTTAAGTTCTTATCCTCTCGAACAAGACGCAAACTAGATCCTCGTCGGGCAGCAAACCAGGAACTCCCGCAGACTGAACACGGATTCGTAATTACTTTCTTTTTTTTCCAGTCCATTTAATTTCCCACTCTTATGCTCTCGAACAAGACAAAAATTACGTAGTCATCGGTCAGCAAACCAGGAACTCACTCGCGATGTTTACCTCGTGGCGCTTTGACTGGTATTACGTAAGCAGGTAGCAGGATGCCCACGACAGTGTAGATCCACTGAATATATCCATCGGTCACTACTATAATATCTTGAAAAGGAGACAACAAATACCACATACAGTGCTATGCTAGAACACCTCATATAAATAATAACGTCAGCATCTTCTGCAGGAGCACCTCTCTTCTGCGACAAGGATGCACGTCACGTTATGTACCAGTGAGAGTAACGGGAGGGGCACAGACACGACCCAAGGAATCCCAGACAGGCGAGGGCAGGTGTGGCAGGGCAGGCAGAGAATTAGAGAGGTGTTTCCGCCCGGGCGAAGAGAGAAAGAGAGAGGAGAGAGCGAGTTGCGGGTGGGTCACTCACGTCAGACAGGAGATGTGGCAGACGCTCCTTCCCCCGCCACTGTCTCTGCCTCACTAAACCCTCTCCGGAGACTGGAGTTCCAATCCTTCGACCTCTGAGGTTGAGCACTGACTCGTCGAGTTGCCACACGCCACCTCAGCTTTCCTACGTTCCGTCATTATTCCGAGAAGCTTGTTTCCTGTGATTCATTTCTGCTCAAAGTCGTGAGATTGAGTCATGAAATACTTTTGATCTCCTCATTAATTTACTTTGCTTCTATTGCATGCCAGAGTGTCTCCAGTGCTTTGTTTGTGTTTATGTAAGCTTAAAAACTGGACAGAAACGATGCCAGTGAGTGACTTTTCTTGATTCCCGTCTTGGCGAGCACGCGTGAATGCGTGGGGGACAGGTGTGCCTTGGGTGTGGGGGAGGGGCGCGGGTTGGGGAGGGGCGAGACAGGTGAGGCGGCGTGGAAGTTGTGTAACCCAAGTCTACTGTTCTCCTGTCGCTTACGGAACGTTATTTGTATCTCTTTTACTATATTATGTCTTTCTTTAGTTCTATTCTGCTCTCCGTGTTTTTTTTTCTTGGTATTTCCCGGTCGTAATTTTCCGTGTCTTCATTTCTCTTCCTGCATTTTCCCTTCACTAGTGATTGTTTTGTTTCCGCTTAAAGTTTTCCTATAATATTTTTCCTACTTTCCCTCACCTCTTATTACTTCACATTATTTTCCCCTCCCCTCTCTCTCTCTCTCTCTCTCTCTCTCTCTCTCTCTCTCTCTCTCTCTCTCTCTCTCTCTCTCTCTCTCTGTGCTCTAGCTTCTGATCTCCTTATTCTCCCCTCGCCACGTTTTCCCCTCTCTCACTCTCTCTCCACATCCCTTTTATGTCTTGATCTACCTCATTTAGTATTCTTTCTTTAACCTCACACGTATCATTCGTCCTCTCATTCTCTTGACGACGCCCTTTCATAACTCGTTGCCTATTAGTTAGTCGAGACATTCTCCTCTCCCTGTGTCCTCTATGACCTCTCTCGCTGTGTTGTTCCTCTCTCCCACTTTCTCTTACTTCATCAAACAGGACATGAGACTGAGAGAGAAACATGCATAAAAACTTCAGCACATCTATCTACGCATCGTTGCATAGGTGTTTTGTATTCTTTTACCACCCAGCTTACCGGGATATGCTAAAACTGCCTCGGTAATGCAGCCAAGGGAGATGAACCGTGGAGTCTTAACGGGCGGTGCTTAGGTAAAACTGTGGTTCGCGCGACACATGCAGCGGTAAAGGGAGGAAAAATATAAAAGGTAATGCGGTAATGCAAACTTAGAATTGTTGGCGGGAAACTGGAGCGTGTGGAAGCGAGACAATTGCTGCTAAGTTCAGGGGCAGGCAGGTAGTCAGTCAGTCAGTGCTTGTATGTAGCCAACACTTGCGTAACTTATGCGAGGAATGTGTCTGTGTGTGTGTGTGAGTTTGTGTTGTGGAGCTGTAATGCTTATGTACCATACGATCCTTGGAGAATCAGTGGTAATGGAGGGACGAACTAAGAGAGAGAGAGAGAGAGAGAGAGAGAGAGAGAGAGAGAGAGCGCTAGCGGATACCGAACATATGTAAATAAGCATTAACTGAGACCGCGCAGGAAAAGCACTCGGGAAATACATAGACACTTCGAAGGTCTCAGTGAGGGAGTGACGACACACACACACACACACACACACACACACACACACACACACACACATACACACACACATTTTCATTCAGTACAAAGTGTTTTATTATATTATAAAGCCGAGGAAGATTCAATTTGTATCCCTTTCCTCAGAAAACGGGCGAGTAACTGACAGGGGAGACCTCTAAATTTAGTACGGCTTTATCGACCCTTCCTTCTTTTCTTCTATCTTTCCTTCCTTGTTTCCCTTAAATTTGTCGACCCTTCCTTCATTCCTTTCCTTCTTCCTTTTATCTTTCCTTCCTTGCTCCCTTTAAATTTATAGACATTTTCTTCCTTTCTTCCTTCTTCCCTTCTATCTTTCCTTCCTTGCTTCCTTTAGATTTATCGACCCTTCCATCCATTCTTCCTCCCATCCATCCATCCATCCTTACCCCGGTCACAGCCTTGCCACATATGAAGCCACCACACACCACACCTGACACATTCCCAGCCACACCCCTTACTCACTCTCAGCCACATCCCCTGACACTCGACCCGCATTAGCTGGAAGGTGGATGGTGGCATCGGGGAAGAATGGGGTGGGTGACGAAGCTTCTGGTGGAGAGAGTTGCGATGGTAAAATCATGTTGATGCTTAACAGTGGTGATGGTAATGGTAGTGATGGTGGTGGTGGTGGTGAGTAAGAGGGAAAATGTAAGTAAGTGGATTAGAAAAACGTGTCGAAACAGAGAGAGAGAGAGAGAGAGAGAGAGAGAGAGAGAGAGAGAGAGAGAGAGAGAGAGAGAGAGAGAGAGAAACTAACACTATACTTACACGCCATTACACCCCCACACTCTTCCCATACACTACACCCCCCACTCATCCAACCACACACGCACACACACACACACACACACACACACACACACACACACACACACACACACACACACACACACACACACACACACACAGAACTTCTGAATCATACAGCATTACCAGTACACTGCACCTCACCACACTACACTTCACCTGAAAACCGCAGAATACACGCTACACTTCACATCTTTGCTCACTTCCCTGTATTGCTTCTAACACAGGGACGGCAACACACGAGGTGCACCCGAGACATGACCCGAAGCCTCTCTTTCTCGCCTCCTTACGTAATGATATACAGTACACCTCATTACTCCTGCCTACACTCTCCTGGCTGTACACTACTTGACACTTCACTGCACGCCGCTGCACTCTACTGAGCTACACACACACACACACACACACACACACACACACACACACACACACACACACACACACACACACACACACACACACACACACACACAGACACACACAAAATTAGTTAGAGAGAGAGAGAGAGAGAGAGAGAGAGAGAGAGAGAGAGAGAGAGAGAGAGAGAGAGAGAGAGAGAGAGAGAGATCCATCCATCCATACATACATAAATACATACATGCAGATAGACAAACAGACCAATATAGACAAAGACCAACAAAACACAGAACGACGAACGAAAACTTGCAGCTTTGTTTTTATTCTCTTCTCCCTTTCAATTTTCCTCTTGGCAGTGCTTCCCTTGATAACACCTTTCCCTCCCTTCCTTTTCCCTTCCCTTCATGCCCTCGCCTTCCCTCTCTCTCTCCCTCTCCCCTCGGTAAACACGGTGATCAAGGGTAACGCTTTTTGTTTTCATTCCTCAATCCGCCGTGACTGCCTTCGCCTGTCGTAGGGAATAAAAAAAAACAAGGATGTGGTTAGGGGAGGAAGGAAGGCAGCTGAAGTGGAGGTATCCTGGTATGAGGTGCACGTGTTTACCTAGCGAGGAGTGAGGCCAGGTGTGCGTAATCCAGGTGTAGAGAAGATTGTGGGCTGCGTTAAGATGCATGTGAAGGAGGGGATGAGTGAGGAGTCTGGGGTTAACTGTACAGGTAAGTGTGGCAAGAACAGGTGTGTAATTAGAGTTGCAGAGGTGTGGTGGGAAAGGCAGGTGTGTGTGTTTATGTTTGTGTGTGTTGTGATGTGAAGCGGGAAGGAGTTGCTGTGGTGTGTTTGAGCTTATAATAACAATAGCAATAGTAACAAAAAGAAGAAGAAGAAGAAGAAGAAGAAGAACTACAACAATAACAACAACAACAACAACAACAACAACAACAACAACGTGAATAATTAGTTTCCAAGTTTACTCGATCTCTCTATCTCTCCTCTTCCTCCTCCTCTTCATCCTTCTCTTCCCTTCCCTTCAGATCCGCCCCCTTCTTCTCCTCCTCCACCTCTTCCTCCCCTTCCTTATCCTCTTCCTCCTCCTCATAGTACTACCAGGGAGAAACAGCTGCCACTAAACTCTCAACCTTTGGTCTCACGTGACACTAAGTTATAACAACCTAGAGGGATGTCACAGGTAACACTACACCTGCTGAGACCTCCTGCCCCTTTACCTCAAGCCTCTCTCCTTTAAACACCTCCATAATGTACTGTATACTTGTATCAGTTCGTCTTGCTTTCGCGTTCATTTCTTGCTGCCCTCCATGCCAATTTATGTAATGTTTTTTTTGTTTTCCTTCTTTCTCTCTGATGTGAGTTCCACGTGATCTCCTCTGATGTACTGTGAATTCGTATTAGTTCGTCTTGCTTTCCTGTTCTTTTCTTCTCTCCGGCGCAATGTCCGTGTGAGAAACGCATTGCCGAGGCGGTGAAGTGTGCGAGGGGGCAAAGTCATTGTACTGCTTTGTTTGCTCATTGCCTCTTTCCGTCTCGCCCTCCCGGTCTGGGTTACGAAATGACTGTTTTGTGTTCCATAAAACAAATATACCTGGGATTTTTCGTGCTGGAACTGCTTATTTCAGAGGGTAAAGTTCACCTGATCTTTAGCTTGCCCTTTTTTTTCTCTCTCCCGGGGAGATATGCGGTTTTGTCTTCTTTTTGTCACTGAGAACCTCCAACTTCACTTCTCGGGCACTCGTTTTGATATTTGTGATCAGTCGCTCGCAATTGCCAGGAATTTCTGAGATAGATGTGTCAGTAGGTTTTTTGAGGTAAATATGTGTTTTATTTTTCCGACTGTTGCGTTTTTGTTACTGAAAACTCCCAAACTTCGTCTCTGAAACATTCCTTTCTGTCTTTAACACCAGTTGCTGCCAGATTACCCTTGATTGCCGTGTCATTTACAAAGGTACCCAGTCACGCTGAGTTTTAAGGTACATCTCTCTCCTTCTCTATCTTTTCCAGGAGTTACTGGAATGTCTTGAATCGAATTTACCAATAAAACTGTTGCAACAATGGAAGCCACACAGTCACGCGGGATCTGATCTGATAGCATTCAGGAAATTCCTTCAAGTGTGTAGAGCGTTTGGCTTCAGACTCACGCTACACAGTTTTCAGAGGTGAATCAAGAAACGACTTTTTGCTTACTTGAAAAAATAAGGACAATAGGGAAGAGAACCGAGGTCGTGCGTAAAGGAGATCGTCGAGCGTCACTGTAAAGTGTATCATAGGAAAATAATACCGGCAATTATTTTGTAAGGTGCATAAAGAAAAGTTTCTACTATAAATAAACAGTTTCATGAATAGCGGAGGAAAAGGAAGGAAATAATGGTTAATTTCAATAGTATTTTACTCATAGGTACAGTTAAATATATGCTATATCTAAACATACTTCTCAGCTTGTGTCCAGTTCGGATGAGATTTCTTTATGTAGTTCTACTGTACGCTTCTGCTTCATTTATCCCTTTGTCTTACATCCTCCCTCACCTACTAGTAGTCGATCCGCCTTTAATGTACTTAATGCACTTCCCTGTAACACACCTAAACATCAAACACTCCACGCATTACAGCAACTCCAGCCTTTATAACCACTAAAGATATGTTGCACCTAAACATGCACTTCATATACTGGACTCAAACATCAAACACACCGGGCAACACAACAACTCCAACCCATAACTTTTGCCCTCGATCCCCTTATCACTGTCCGGGACGTCTGTTTTGTTCACCAGTGTGGCTGGCATGTTTTGCTCGCATCGGGGGGGAAAAAAATGTCCATCCTCACCAGCTGGGTTGAGGCAGGTCACGCATTGCCGACTCATGACCTCCACACTTCTCTTAAAACCACGAGCACGCGTCCCGTCTGAGAGAGGAGGTAACATTAATATATCAAAGGCAGGGAATAATGTGATCTGACGTAATGCAGCTCACTGTAGGAATAGAACATAAGGATTGTGGTTTCGAAACAAATGGTATCACTGCACATACGCACAGACTGGCAACAATGCTTCGTCTTTTTACTTGTTATTGTTGTGGTTTTGTTATTCAGTGTGTTATGTTATGCAAATATGCAAATAAGAGTCAAGGCTTTGTATGACTTTATGCTTTACACAAATATCATGGCTGAGTCACCTCGTGATGCTTCATAAACGGTATTCATCCGTTACTCAATCTGATGCATCGATAACTCCAGAGGGAAAGAATCAGTTGTAACCCGGTGAATGATTTGACTATCGGGGGTCGGGATGAATGGGATGAATGGCTACGCTGCTTCCTCTCTGATCTCAGTGATTGGTCGTGACGCAGCTGGTGTGGGAGGCTCAAAAAATTGCGTGGAAATGAGCGTGCCTTTGTAGCAGCGACTCCATTCTTGATGATTAATTTCCTCGTGTCCTGAGCGCTGGAGTGATCATCCGTCTTTATCTGCTTTCCATGAGGAGCAAGTTGCGGCTTGATGTGAGGAGCTGAGGGTCTCGCCAGGACTTTTCTGTATGTAACCCTTACCAATAATACCCTTGCGATACTTGACAGTAATTTATAATATTTGGGACAGTGTGTTAGCCTCGTATCAACCTAAAAGATTAACGAGACAAGAAATGATTAGTTAACTTATACAAGACAGGTCCCGTGCATCTAAAACTTACCGTCCCCCCAGTGTCTTCAGATTCATCCAAACCACCACCACTCCACCTCCTCCTCCTCCTCCTCCTCCTCCTCCTCCTCCTACTACTACTACTACTACTACTACTACTACTACTACTATTACTACTATTACTACTACTACTACTACTACTACTACTACAACTACTACAGATCCTCGCTTCATTTAACACTTCTGAATACATAATATGACTCCCAAGGCTGCTGTACTACTATAGTGAGGTGGCCTTGGCTTACACAACATTCCAGTGTACTCCACGCACAGGTGCCCGCCTTACACAACACTCCGCACCCCCTACCCCTCGCCTCTGCCGCTCCCAAATCCTTCCCCTTCCCCTTCCCTGCCCTTCCCTTCCTCTCAGTAACACCTCTGACATCCGGTGACAGTTGACATAAGCAATACAAGGGCCGGTATTTAGAAACGCTTAGCTCTCTCACCATGACTATTTTTAAAGGCCATAGAGATGATTAGCCAGGTTCTCAAGAGTGTTTTTCCTGTTAATATTGTAGAAATCTTGATAATCTGTCACTTGAATCACAAGAACAAGCCTTGAAAACTCGGGTAACTTTGAGAAGGTGCAGCGATGAAGTGTTTCTCATTAGCGTACAATGAATCACGATAGACTAAGAAGGACGTGAAGAAATCGGAAGAGACGAAACCATGGACAGGTTAATGACATTCAAGTGACATTTTTAAGTAGCTTTCTGAGTCACTAACTTCTAACCTTAATTGAAAGTCCTTTGTGGCGCCGCACCTACTGCTACTTACCCACACACCTTTCGTAACAAAGTTCCTGTACTATTAACAAAGCCACAGGACGCCCCTCCACTCATGCTTCCCGCCAGACGCGCTTCAGAGACGCCATGGCTGACTAACTGACTGACAGAGAACCGTGAAGCAAGAAGCAAAAAGACTTGACTTATGAAGACAATTTTTAGACATAGTTTGAGTTTACGAGGTCGAGGTAAAGTGGATTTTGACGCTCGAGAGAGAGAGAGAGAGAGAGAGAGAGAGAGAGAGAGAGAGAGAGAGAGAGAGAGAGAGAGAGAGAGAGAGAGAGCGGGAGGTGATTAATCAGCTGGATATCGGCGGCAGGTGCGGATCGTCTCCCAGGAAACTCACTCACTCACTCCCTCCCTCTCTCTCTCTCTCTCTCTCTCTCTCTCTCTCTCTCTCTCTCTCTCTCTCTCTCTCTTTCCCTCCCTTTTCTCTTTCCTTCTTATCCTTCTCGTGCTCCTTCTCTGCGTTCTCTCTCTTTCACGATGCAAAGCTTCTTGTTATTTCTTCCTTGTTCTTTTGTTGATCATTACACATTTCTCTATAGTTTCTTTTTCTGTTACTTAATTTCTTTTACCTTCTTAACTTGCCCTCCCTCCCACCCTCCATCTCTCCCTCTCTCCTTCTTTCATTCCCTCTTTCCATCTTATCCTTCTCTTCTCGCTTCTCTCACTCCTCTTTTTTTTTTTTTCTCATGTTGCTAAACTTCCTATTCTTTCTTCCTTTTCTTCTTTTTTTTTCTGCATTTTCCCTCCCTCTTTTCCTCTCATCCCTCTTCTCTTGCTCCTTCCCTGCGTTCTTTCTCTCACGATGCAAAACTCTCTTTTCTTTCTTCCATTTCAACTTATTTTAATTTTCCAGTACATACCTCCTACTGTTTTCTGGTATTTTTTTTCATTTCTTTTTAAATTTCATTTTTTTTTCTCCCCTTTTCAATATCGTACGTGCTGTCCTGTTTTTGCTCCTCCTCCTGCTCCTCCTCCTCCTCCTCCTCCATTGCACTTTTTAAACGTCTTTATATTTCTGGTGCTAATCCCTAAGCTATTAGGAAATGTTTAGCAAGTGTATTATACACAAACAAAATTTCTGCTATTTTCTGTGTTCCTGCCTTTTTCTTACCTGATAATCCTTCCTATCTGCTACAAATCACGAACAAATATCTGCTAACCAGAGACAGACAGACACATGGATAGATGAATAAACAGATAGATGTTTAAATAGACAGACGGAGAGACAGGCAGACGAACAGAGGGATAGATAAACAGACGGATGGCTAGAGAGAGAGAGAGAGAGAGAGAGAGAGAGAGAGAGAGAGAGAGAGAGAGAGAGAGAGAATCATTCCACGTACTTCCTCTTCGGGTACCTTAAATAAAACACTTTTCGTCTTATTTTAGCTAAAAATTTTAAAGCTTTACTCAAAACATTCAAATAAAATGACTCCGTTCTCTTTTCCCTTGCTTTCGTTTTACTTTCATATATTCTTCATTGTCTTCACGTCCAAAATTTTAAACGTTCCCCCTCTGGAGTCTATTATGGCGTCTATTGTACGAGGCTTAACGCGTGACCTAATGGCGCGTATTGTTCACGAATGGAAAGTATTGCGTGGCCGAATTAATGCCATTTTGGTTAATCAAGCGGGATTTATTTAGCTGTAGTCATTCCCGTGTTATTGTTAAGGGAGCAACAGGTTTGTGTCCAGCATGTGTAATTGTGCAGGAGTTGATTGAGTGTGTGGTGCTGTGTAGTGGTAGTTGTGGCAGGTATGTGTGTGTGTGTATATATCATGTATGCATGTGTAGGGGTTGGTTGGCTGTAGGATGCATGTATGTATGTATGTAGATTGGTAGGAAAGCGTGTATATGTAAAGGCGTATGCGTATGTATGTATGCATGAATATTTTATCTTTATGAATATTTATATACTTACATTACCAATCACATTATCACCGGCCGTAAAATTAAGTAGTACTGTATAAAAATGTTGCCAGATATAGAGCAAAGTGTGTGTGTGTGTGTGTGTGTGTGTGTGTGTGTGTGTAGGGAGGGGGAGATGGGGAGGGGAGGTGTTTTTGTGCCGCATCGATCTGTGTGAGTTGACATGATGTGATGTGGCGACTGTGTTTGAAGGTCCTTATTTTGTGGCAGGTTGAGGGAGCATTGCAGAGAGAGAGAGAGAGAGAGAGAGAGAGAGAGAGAGAGAGAGAGAGAGAGAGACAGAGAGAGAGAGAGACGCACAGACAGACGGAATGATTAACTATCCCTCCCGCCCGCCCGCCTGCCTGCCTGCCACCAAGGGACCACCGCCACGAAATTATATCTATGAATAAATTAATGAATAATGGTAATTCAATATTTTCTCTGCTCAAACTACACCTCAATTATGAAATGTTACCCTGATGGATTATATGATGATTTCCGCTATGAAGGAGAAAAAAAAGAGCTCATCTGAAAGCTTGGTATACACACACACACACACACACACACACACACATACAATGGAATGGGACCCGAAATTGCCTTCTTACATTCTCTAATTAGTTCGTTTAATATTTTTTAAGATCTTTTAATCATTCTTTACAAATTGTCTGTCTGTCTGTCTGTCTATATATGTATATGCCTGTCTGTCCATCTGTCTGTTTATCTGTCTGGCTGTATGTATGCATGTGTGTATGTGCATAGTTAAGGTATCTGCTATCTAGGTTACAAATAAACAAACATAATAATGGCATTTCATTGCGTTGCTCAACCAAAGCTTCATTTACTGCTTCGGACTCGTGCTTCCGTGGTTCGCCTCCTCCGCGTGAAACCTCGTCTCGGCACACACCACACAAACATCTACTCACGCTCCCCACATGTCTCACTCCCCAATGGCAATGAAATCCTCTTGGGCACTCCATAGAAACACAGAGAAATTGATCTGAAGGTGGGATGGACTGTGCATGTGGGACATTTATTGGCTATTGGTACCATAAACATTTTCAGGTCCCAGGATTATTTTGGAGTCTTTGTATTACCTTCCGTCACTACAAGAGATTAAAATTATTGGACCCTTATTACTTAGCATCTCATTTTTAGAAGTGCCTTGCGTAGAAAACCCATCAGCTTGGTCACGGTCTCGAAGGGGGCGACTGTCATTGTCCCTTGCATATTTAAGGATGGCAGATGGTAACAGAGGATAATTGATGGGTGGAAATAAAAAGGACGATAGGTGGAAATAGGTAGGTATGTTTCATGGCTTCTTGCAGCTTCCTTTATTTTCTGATGTTCTTGTATTGTGAGCAGAAAGAAAATGTTGACTTCATTATCTGGCCTGACTCCTCCTGACATGTGGCTCCTGCAATCCCGGCAGCTGAATAACACTGTTTAATTTTCTGACTCGTTTGCCACCTCGTTTGCAGCATTTCAGGTCAGTACTGATGATTGCAATGTGATTATTCTTCGCTGTCCAGCCATGCGCTGGCCCGGCCCGTCCCTCCCTTCCCCACGCTCTGCTCTGCGTTACTGTTTTCTATCAATGTAGGTAAAACTAATTAATTTTATTTAATTATGTTGAATCAATTAAACTTTTGTAGCCAAACTCATTACTCTAATATTATTTTTTTTTTTTCATACAGTCCTCCTTGATAACTTTTAAATCGTCGGTAAAAAAAATATATATATATATATATATATATATATATATATATATATATATATATATATATATATATATATATATATATATATATATATATATATATATATATATATATATATATATATATACAATAGAAAATAAATTGGTAACCGATGAATAATCACATCATGAAGAACAGTAAAGAAGTCAATAAATACTAAACGAATAATTACTATAACGACTTATTAAGCACCTCCTCTCAGTCTGGTCACAGTCAAACTAATAATACATTGCAAACAAGGAAAATTCACGGTGAGGAATTGCAGCAAATAAGAGAGAGAAAGCATCAACAATCTTTTCCTTCCACCACGCAAAGAAGTCCTGGGAATATAGACTCAAGAACTCGAGACTGGAGCATTAATCGGGAGAGTGGACTGACGGGAGGGAGGGAAAGAGGGAGGAATGACGCGGTGAATGAGAGTAGGGAAGGTAAGAGTAATATGGTAGAGAGGGAGAAAGAGAGAGACAGATGTAGGAGAGATAAACACTCAAGGAATCACAACATTGGTCTGATAAATGCGAAAATCTTGACAATAGCTGAGTTAAACCATTATGCATTTGTCAGTGGATCAGATTGAGAATGGGGTAGGCTTTCTCTCTCTCTCTCTCTCTCTCTGTCCGGTCATCCCTCGCACTAGTGAAGCTTCAGATCTATGAGTCGGCACCAGGTATTCGCACCTTTTGAAGTGAGAGGGTTGGCAACACTGGCCGCAGGAAGCCCCTCTGACGCAGGGTCCTGAAAATAAAGAGTTTAGTCACCTTTATTACTTTATAGATGCTGTGTTGGGTTACACGTGACTGAGATGTGATTACCGAGAGAGAGAGAGAGAGAGAGAGAGAGAGAGAGAGAGAGAGAGAGAGAGAAAGAGAGAGAGAGAGAGAGAGTTATGATGCGCTTATGATCATTATTACTCATTACGTTCCAGTGTTATTAATTTCTCCAGGAGTCTGAACATCATTTACGTATGCCACGATAAACACGGCAAAAGTGATGCGTAATACTGCATATTATTCAAGTTTCATTTCGTTGCGTCAGTCAGCCTTGGAGGGATTGAGGCCATGCATGTCATTACCGCGGCGTGCAAGGCGGCGGCGAGGCAGGCAGGCAGGCAGGCAAGCAGGCAGGCAGGGAGTGTATTGAAGCAACAAGACAAGCGTCAGTGTGTCATCATCTATCATTGCGCTGCGTGACTTCCATTATGGCGAGGGATATTAATGCCCCGATATCAGCGCCGCCAGAGCCGTGAGGATTACTACGTTGCAATACCCCCGCACGACACGGCTTTCGAATTCCTATAGTATAATATCATACTCTCTCCAAACTTGAATGATGTCTCGACAATACCTCTTACTTTCCCATCTCGTCTCGTCTGGTACGCGATAAATGTATGGAGAGGAATTAAAAAAAAGGAGTTGTAAATTTTCTGTGACTATACATATGCTCTAAAAAGGAGGAATTCGAAGGAAAAGCAGTAGATTCGCATACGAACCAAAGCGTGAGTATCGGTCACTCGTGTTGTGATCTTACTTGTGTTTTCGCTGATTAGGTGACTATTTAAACACCCACCGATGATTACAGTGCCACCTGGAACTTGCCTGAACATAAATCACAGCATATCAGTAACTCGTGATGTGATTTTGCTCGTGTTTTCGCTGACTAGGTGACTTTCAACACCCAGCGACGTTTAAAGTGCTTGCCTGAGGCGCCTCGTGTTGCAGGTTCTGAGGGCGCTGACAGCTGAGGTCCCTTCCCCTACTGGTGGATGAGTGTTACTTAGGTTTTATCACCAGTACAAGTTTTCTTCGTAGTTCCTCATGTTTATGGTGGATGATGGCTATGGGTTATATTCATTTTGTATTTAGGTCTCTATGGAGTTCAGGAAGATGTAAGGGTATGTTTATTTTATCTTCGTTTCTGTGGAGTTCAAGAAGACGAGGTGAGGGTGGTGGAGGTGCATGCAGTGGAAAGTGGCTCTGCTTTGCATCACCTGATTTTCCTTCACCTCTCTTGGCTCTTCTCCCAGTCCCACCCTCTCACTCGTCTTCAGTCTTTTTTTTTCTTTCATACGGTACCTGTTCCCCCCTTCTCTCTCTCTCTCTCTCTCTCTCTCTCTCTCTCTCTCTCTCTCTCTCTCTCTCTCTCTCTCTCTCTCTCTCTCTCTCTCTCTCTCTCTCTCTCTCTCTCTGATGACCTCTTGATAGATTCTCGAACTTTTTATTAATTTATCTATAAACTAACCTCAAATTTGAAAGACTGAAGTACATATTGGTGAATTTTTGTGAATCTTGAGATCTGTGTACCATGAGTGTACTACCAGCGAATGTGTGTGTGTGTGTGTGTGTGTGTGTGTGTGTGTGTGTGTGTGTGTGTGTGTGTGTGTGTGTGTGTGTTTGTGTGTGTGTGTGTGTGTGTGTGAGTGTGTGTAATGTCAGAGTATATTTGTTTATTTATTTATTTATTTTCATTGTCGGTCAATGATGTCATTATAAGTTGGAAATCAGCCATTTATTACAACTATTTTAAATAACAGCAATAATCTAGCCAATACCTCGTCGAGTCTGCTTGGAAAATTAAATTACTGCCATTATTGCACCAACAAAAATGAGCCGCTAATTAACTTGTATTGGAAAACTGCCTCACAGCCTGGGGATTTTTTTTTTTTTTTTCTGTCACACATTTTACAGAAGTCCTGCACCATATTAGAATTGTAAGTGACATTAAGTGTGCTGAAGTGTGGAGGGGCAGCCTGATTCACCCTACTTCATACCCAAGGCATAGTTAAACATGTCTATTTACTTGCTTAGTAGGTTCGGGTTGTCTACTGAACTATATCGGAATCGTAAGCAATACATTGACTATAGTGAAGTGCGGAGAACAGACCCAGCCATCTCACCTCACCTTTAAGACTTGCTTCTATTTACTTATGTACGTAGTTTTATTTTTAGATCGTGTAGAGCAAGTTATTTGATTTTTCAAGAGTGTTTTCAAGGTTCTAGTAATGGTCTGTTGAGGATTCGTCATCACCAATGGGAAACCACCCTTAAGACCCCGACTAATAAATTGTGTGGTTTTTGAGAACTGTCCTGATAAAAGAGCAAAGTGTTTAATAACTCGAGAACACTAACCGCATTAGAATCTTTCCCTGTAATAAGCTTAGGTCTCACTGAAAGGTCAAGGATGGACTGACAGGAGACTCGTTTTGGTATTACTTATGCAAGTGCAGGCTTATTACCTCCTTCAGGTGCAAATATCCAGGTGAAAAAGGAGAAAATTCAAGTGCAAAGTAGAAATCGTAACTTGTGAGGTCCAGTAACATTTGAAGGACTATAAATGGATCAGAACTAACACGCCATCATTGTGTAATTGTTTACATAAGGCGTGCTCACCTCTTTACTGTCCAAAATGCTCCTTGCTCATCCTTGATCCCAATATTGTGTGTGTGTGTGTGTGTGAGAGAGAGAGAGAGAGAGAGAGAGAGAGAGAGAGAGAGAGAGAGAGAGAGAGAGAGAGAGGGAGAGAGAGAGAGAGTTTATTCATCGTGTTACATAAGTATAAATTTCATAACGCAGTAGCTACAAATATGACTTGAACATTTTAAAAGAAGAATGTCATGGCATTGAAAAAAGAAAAAGAAAAAAACTAAACTAACTAAACTGGCAAACCATTTTAGGACTTTCTATATTTGCTTTCAGGGAGTTACTTAATCTATTTACATTTTTTTGGATCCTTGGTCAGCCTCACTTTCATGCAACAGTAAAGAAAACAAAGAAGTCTCGTTTCTCCCTCAAGCTGGAAACTTTTACCAATCTCTACATTCGCTCAAGTGTGAAAACTGGAAGCACTAAAATTCCCTAGTCAGGACTCCAGTTTTTGCCTGATTTACGTGAGCACTCTGTCATTCTGTGCACTGCAGTGCTCGGTCATGTGAAACTTTTACTTTTTACAGACCATTGGAGTAAAAACAAAACACAACTCAGCACCCTTGGTCCCGGGAGTGAGCGCGGCCAAGCAGGGACTGGGGCTGTGTGGGTGTGGTGGAGCTGAGGGAGGGAGTAGGTGTGTCGAGGCTCGAGGCTGTGGTCACGCCAGGGAGCAGATAAAGGCTGGCGCACTTGTCTTTACTTTTTATTGCTTTATTCTTCTCGCTGCATTAATTTTCAGGGAGGGAGAAACTTTGGACGTTATATAGTTATTCTATTGTCTGGAATGGAGAGGAGAAAAGAACAGCAGTCATTTACTGTAATTAGTGAAGTGAAGCATGAGCTGAGTGACTCGGAAGGCGCCGTGATTAAGTTGGCTGGAGGTGTTGCTGCCACATTATCACGACGTCCAGGTTTGTGTTGAGGCAAGGACGTGCTCCTCATCTCCCTGTGGATCAGAATCTAGGCCTTGTCATTGTAATGTATGACTGTATGTATTAGATTTGCTAGGTATGAAGTATAGGAATTATATGTCAAGGAAACACACCTTAATACCCCCACTTGGCGTTTGTGTTAACGTATAAGCGAAAAATATACAAACTTTTAGATTATTCCTTTCTACAGATTCTACGAGCGAGTCAGCATTTACCATTTCGAGTGTTTTTTTTTTTTTAATATTTACAAAGTGCATGAAGTATAGAGCTATAAGTCAAAGAAACACATCATAATATCCTCACATGGCGCTTATGTTAACGTATTAGCGGCCAGTGTACTCATTGTCCTGCGTGGGAACCGGCAGTGCATCTGGCATTTTAAGTTCATGTATTAATTATTTCCCACAGCCAGCATTCAAGGCTCTGCTATCATCGCATACCAAAGATAACAACAAGGGGAGAGGGAAGCGCGCGGCCACTAATGCTGGGAGTGAGTTTAATTACTTGTTGCTGCATTACAAAATGTGTAGAATTCCGCGATGCTCAGCTGGGCCTCCGGAAGCTGCAACTCTACGTACTCGGCGCTCCAGGAAGGCGGCGCAGTCCACACTCCTATTGACAGATGATTCAAAAGTCAATGTAGTCACGTTAATTGAACACAGCTTCTGCGTGCTGGAATTAATTATACTTTAGGTGTAATTGATGTACTGTCCACCACCACCATCATCACCACTACGACTATCAAAGCAGCAATACCAACTACTACACGTGCCACCACCACCACCACCACCACCACCACCATCATCATCACTAGTAACGACAACAACAAGCAGCGCATTGATTTTCGCCGCGTTTGTGGACAAGTTAGCTAATTGCTGCCTCCCATTAACGGTTACAGACACACACACTAACTGATATTACGTATTCTGAGTTCGACCAATGCAATTGTTAACGGATTCACAATTTTCCCGTTGTTTTAATCTCAGGCTGACATAAAAGCTCCGGCATCATTTTTAAAGGAATATTCGCTGTCCTTTTTTTTCACACCTCAGGAACCTTCTTTATTTATTTCATTATTCATGAATATTATTATATGCATTTTTTTTTCTGATCTAGTGTTGTATTTATGTTTGTTTTAGTATTTGTATTCTATAATTTTTCCACTCGGGTAAAATTTCCACTATTCCACTACGGAATTTCCTCTAAAGCAGTTTTCCTCATGGTAAATTGCGTTATGTTATGTTAGGCTACGTTAGATTTGTTATGTTAAGTTAGAAGCCACATAATTTTGTTATCAAAGAGAATACTATGGGTGAAACATTTCAGGCTGGAATTTATACTGGTGAAACATGCACAAAACAAATCTTCCATTACAACCACTTAATAATACGTTACTTGAGTTTCGCATCCTTACATCAATCTTACATAGGGACTCCAATGTATAGGACACGTGACTTCTTTTAGTGTCCCTTATATTACTATGTTCTTCTTTGTGGTGCATTGCGATACAGTCACAGAAAGAGGAGGGATGAATCTGACATTTGACGTGGCGTGGCTGCGAGGAGCGAGAGGGGAGGAAAAGTCTACAGTGCCTAGTGACCTTTGTGCGATTTTCACCTCTCAGGTCACCGGTAAAGGGGAGAGAGTCATGAGCTGGGACATTATCTGCTGCTGTTGCTTCATCTGAGGTTGTTGTTTTGGTGTCTATCAGTCTGTTCCCTTGTTTTTCTTGTTTTCTTGCTTTTTTTTCTCTTTGATTTTTTCTACCGAAGATCTTTTACTTCTCTTTTTTTTTGTTTATTTTCTTTGATTTTTTGTATTCATCAGGACTTTTTTCTCTTGTCCGTTTTAGTTCATGTCAGCTTCTCTTGTTTTTCTTAGTGTTTTCTAGAGTTACTCCTTTGATTTTTTTATCCTGTCTTTTTTTTATGGTTCTAGATCGTCCTGTTTTTCTTGGCTTTGCTGTCCTATGTCTCTTACCTTATATTAGATAGTGTAGAAGGCCACAAACAGCTTCTTGGGGACTAGCAGGTCTTTTGTTTGTTCTTCCTTTGTGATCTTTTTTGATTCTCCTCCTCTTTCTCTTTACCCTCACTTAGCAGGCTCTCCGGTCTCTCTCTCTCTCTCTCTCTCTCTCTCTCTCTCTCTCTCTCTCTCTCTCTCTCTCTCTCTCTCTCTCTGCTGAATGTTTATGTAAATCCACAATGTTCTGTAAGTTTCGTTAAATCTTACCGTGTGTGTGTGTGTGTGTGTGTGTGTGTGTGTGTGTGTGTGTGTGTGTGTGTGTGTGTGTGTGTGTGTGTGTGTGTGTGTGTATGGGAGGGGGGGTTTATTATTTTTTAATATGGTATTTTTGTTTGTTGTTGTTGTTGTTGTTGTTGTTGTTGTTGTTGTTGTTGTTGTTGCTGTTGTTGTTGTTGTTGTTGTTGTTGTTGTTAATTTTATAGTGATTCATTATTGGTGCATTTATCATTCATTATATCATTCAGTGTTACCGTTGTTTTCGTTGTTACTGCAGCCATTATAATCATTCATTGCTATTGTTATAATCGTTCATCATCAGAGTCATTACCATTCATCCACCTCACCGTCACTCAACATTATCACCATCATTCCAATATTCCCCATCACCACCACCACTGCCATCACCATTGTCCACCATCACCACCATCACCACCATCCCCGACATTCAACATTATCACCATCATCATTTTTCATCATCACCACCACCACCACCATCACAACCTCCCTCTCCCCCTCCACCACCATCCAGTCATATCACAGCATCATCATTAATAATTAGCTTCGGTGCATCGGTGTCCTAATGGGTGGGAGGGGCAATAAATCACAAGAGGAGGTGGGGATCATTTATATAGTATTTACAGCGGAGAGCAATACAGGTGTACAGCATTAATGACCAAAGCCTTAAACCCTAAAGGGGAGAACAGAATGGACGTACGTACATAAATAGGTGCTAAGGGGAGGAGGAGGATGAGGAGGAGGAAGAGAAGAGAAGGACAGGTCTAGGAGGAGGACATGACTAGGAGGAGGAGGAATCAAATATGGGATTTATTAGCCTATAAAAAACAAAGAGAAGAGAAAGGAAGTGATTTTTGTAGAAAGGATGAACGAGAAATGAGAGTTTTAATGGGGATGGGAGGATGTGATGAGAAATGGGTATTAGGAAGATGGGATTAGTGGGAAGTAGGAGAGGGAATGATACGTAGATGAAGTGGATGAAGAGTGTGGGGGAGGAGAGGAACTGAGGAGGATTAGCTGGAGGAGTTGTAGGGAAGGAGTAGAAGATAAGGTTTAGAGAAGGGAAGATGGGTGGGAGGAGGGGGTAATGTGTTATGGAAGGGAAAGGAGAAGAGGGATGGGTAGGAAAATGGAAGGTGACGTGCTGGGAGATAGAGAAGGGAAAGAGGAAGGAAAGTGAGATGTAGGGGGAATAAGGAGTAGGGATAAGGAAAGATAAACGACGTATCAAAGAATTAGGAAAGGGAAGAGAGAAGATAAAATAAAGGAGAAGCAGGGAAGTGACGTGAAAGAAGGTAAATATATATATATATATATATAAAGAAAGCGATAAGGGGAGGAGAGGGAGTGGATGGAAAAGGGGAAGAGAGAATGGAGGAAAGTGATGATGGAAAAGGGGAAGGGATAAGGGGAGGAGAGGGAGTGGATGGGAAACGGGAAGGGATGAGGGAAGGACAGGGGGCGAGGAGTAGGAAGGTGACGTGTGGGGGTTCGGGTCGCCATCGTCATGTTCACCAAACGTGCGTCACGGTGCAGGAGAACAAAGGTCCGTGCACCAGCAGGGTACACGGGGTGGTGGTACACATGTATACTTCCTATGTATAAATAGCGTGTCTGTCCCCTCCGTGTGGGCGCCCGAGAGGGGCCGCCGTGGGTGTGGCGTGTCGCGGCGTGACAAGGCGAACGGAAACGTAATCACTAACCGAGCCGCTGGTCACCGAGCCTTGCGGAACACCAGGCTCAGGGGAACACACACACACACACACACACACACACACACACACACACACACACACACACACACACACACACACACACAGACATACCCGCAACACTCGCTTTTACAATATACACATAACCATTGAGATTTTTTTTTTCGTAAAAGCACAACAAAAACCCACACACTAGTAAAGTAACACACACTTTGATGAAACGGAACCACGTGGACGCACATTCATACACACATACATGTAGAAACGATACACAAATGGAGAAAAAATAACATTACATTAATTACAAATATAATGATAAAGATCTCCCATATACAAAGCATACTCTCTCTCTCTCTCTCTCTCTCTCTCTCTCTCTCTCTCTCTCTGACATGTTCATCTTACCCTATACAAAAATAACATGTAGCTTAAACACGATTAATATGTTCTGTCCGGTAAAAACAACGGTAACAATAATAATGATAATAGCAATGAGTATACGCACGTTTGTAATAATGAATGGAAGATTTACTACTCCCCAGAAAACGGATCAATGAATACTGAAGTTGAGAATACTGCGTGGTGGCAATAATGTGATCGCGGGGATGGAAGCACACCAATAGTAAGTCACATTGAATGGAAAAAAAAAAAAAACTCACAGGATCACAAGTCCGTCGTGCCACAAAATGAAAACAAGTGGTGTCCGAAGCTGTTGTATGTTGACTAGCGACGCTCCATAACCTTTCAAATTCTCGTATACAAAACTTGTCATGATTCCAAATTCTTGTGTACCGAACTTGTCATGATTCCAAATTCTTGTATATCAAACTTGCCACGATTCCAAATTCTTGTGTACCAAACTTGTCACGATTCCAAATTCTTGTGTACCAAACCTGCCATGATTCCAAATTCTTGTATACCAAACTTATCGTAACTCCAAATTCTTGTATACCAAACTTGTCGTGACTCTAAATTCTTGTATACCAAACTTGTCGTGGCTCCAAATTCATGTATACCAAACTTATCATAATTCCTAATTCTTGTATACCAAACTTGTCATGATGCTAAGTTCTTGTATACAGAACCCACCATAATCCCAAATTTTTTACCATGCCTCTATAAAATCTTGCTTACCGTATCCAACATAATTCCCAAAATCTTCTTTACCCAGCCGCAATGATTCCAAACTCTTCTATATCAAACCCAACATGATCCCCAAATTCTTGTATACCATACCTACCATAACCCCAAAATTATTCACCACGCCCCTGTAGTGCCAGAAAAATCTATACCTTACCAGATCCAACATCATTCTCTACTTCTGTAACAAACCCAACATAACCATAAATCTTGTATCTGGCCTCACCAAAATCCTTGTAAATTTACCTTGCATTCAGTCCTCCGTCTAGTCATGCTACTGGTTGTGTTTGCGTAGTCTTCCATGCTCCGCTCATGCTCACTCACATTTCACATTTGTAACGTCATCTTTCACCTCCTTGGCCCTCGGAACAGCAACTCAGATGCAACTACATGTCCTGACTTCCAACAACTTCGTGAAGCGCGTAGTTCAGATTATTTTTCTTAGGAACTAACAACACTCGGAAGATGGAAGTTCCTGGAAAAGCTGATTAGGATTATGAGACCTTCGATATATGCATGTAATCTTCGTATTATTCTTGGAGGCGATGAGGAGGGAGGCTTTGTTTGGGTTTGCAGTTCAAGGTCTTGATGCCGCTGTGAGTAAAGGGGTGAGGGAGCCGAGGAGACTATTTTGCGTTTTAATTGTGAATAGATCCAAGGGTAAGCCTTAGTAACACGTCTCTTGGGTAGATTTTGATGCTCTGGGCAGCTCCCACTTCACTGACAGAACTCTCATTCACAGAGCAGCAATTGTGGCTATAGATACAAATACAATGGTACAAACTGGACCGTGTATTTTATGGTAAACCCCCCCAAAAAAAAATTGCTTTATGTACGGAGTTTGAAGATTTTCTCGATTTGTAGAGGGAACATTTCTATATTTAGGGAAGCCAAAGATTTATTTGTTTATTCGTAGAAAGCCAAGCAGTATGACACAGAAAAAGACAGAGAGAGAGAGAGAGAGAGAGAGAGAGAGAGAGAGAGAGAGAGGAGAAAAGAAGTAAAAAGATCCTAACGTAGAGGTCGTGAATTCCGTGAGAACGAGGAGGGAGTGAGCAGCATGTCTCCAGTAGTGGGCGTTGCCAGACGCTACTGTATGTTCACTTGACTAGCCTCGTATTTTCATTTTTATCCTACCCCCTTTTTTTCCCCACCTTCGCTTGGCTTCATCTGTAAAGCGGCGAAACTGCTCCCCGGGCGATGAAGTGAAAGAAAAGCGTCACGGGGCAACCAGAGAGCTCACTGTTGCATTTTTATTCCCACTGTTTCCCCTTCCTCTCGCGCCCTCTCTACTCCCTCGTTTGGCTTGTGATTTACACTTCCAACGCGGTGCCTTCACCTCACCTCACCCGCCCTCCGCTAGCCTCCCCTCGCTGCTGCCTATCTCCCGTTCAGGGGCGAGTCTCGGGGTAAAAGACACGGGCAGGGTGTAAAGGTGTTGTCAGACTAAAATATGATGACAACACTACTGCGCTATCCCTTGCAGCTTCCCCATTCACCTCCTGTACTTTTCTTCGCTCTCCCTCTCCCTACCTCTCTCTTTCGTTACTGTTTCTTCCTGTTTCCCATTTACTTCCCGGATTTCTATTCCTTTCTTCCTCCCTTGCTCTCACTACTATCTCTGCTTCACCACTTTATTACTGCCTTCATGCCTTCCTCTCGCTATCCCTTCCTGCTCCTTCATTCAAGCTCTGCACATTTCCTTCCCTTCCTCTCACTTCTATTCCTTCCTGCATCCTGCCTCACCTCGCCATCACTGCCGCTGCCATCCCTTCCTTCCGCCTGGCCTCTCCCACTCTATCTCCTTAAAATGCAGCGTTATTGAGTAGTGTATGGGCGAGGGTTTCCTGGCTTCAGGTTGCATCATTCTGTATTTGACTAAGAGAAGGTTTTGGTATATGTTCTCTATACGTAAATTCTCGTTTTACTAATGGACGAAGCTTTTTAGTTGCATTATAATCAGTGTCGTAGTTTTTTCTGATTTTTTTTCTGTATTTGTGATTTTTATTTCGTTTTGTCAGCGAATCATTTAGATAATTCAGATACTTAATTAACGAGTATTCTAGTTCTTTTTTTTTTTTAATCCCGAATACAAGGAAATAACACCTGAAGCCTTTTTTTTTTTATTTTTGTTTCTCACTCATATATGTCTGAATCGATTTTTTTCTCTCCCGCGATGTGTGTAGCGGCAGCGAGGGTACAAAACACTTAACCCAATGACGTGCTGGCTATACACAAGTTCCTCCCTTCAGTAATCAAAGGGAGTCACAGTCACCGAGTCATTCAATAAAAAACGGAACCCTCTTTGCCAAGCTCAGGTAGTAATGTCCTCGCTCCCTCTCACCTTTGCTCCTTTGCTCATTAACCTCACTGCTGCTCACCCTTCCTTCCTTTATTCCTTCCCTCCTTTCTTTTTTCCCTTCCCTCGTGTCTCTCTTCTACGCGGGGAACCATTGATCTACTAATTCGTCTCCAGTATCGCCCGTCTCTCTTTCCTTCCTCTTTCATCGGTTAAAACTTTCCTGAGATCCGCCAGCGCTTCACCACAACCACCTTTCTTTTCCCACGATATTTAAGATTACTCTCTTCCTCACAACTCTTAAGCCTCGCGTCTGTGTTTCTAAGATGATTTGCTCTAATTCCACGTAAACTGTTGCCGAGGTGTTTGTGAGTGGAGCGTCGGTTTGCTGAGGGGAGGTTTGTGTCTATCTCGTAATTCATGTTTTTTTTATTCCGAACATTTCTCTTTAAAACATTTCTGGTCGAGGAGAATGTCGGGAAGAAAGTAATTTGCTTTAATTCGGCGTAAACTGTTGCCGAAGAAAGGTTTTTTCGAGTGGAGCGTCGCTTTGTTGAGGGGAGCTTTGTATCTATCTCCCAGTTCATGTCTTTTATTCCGTACTGTTCGCTTTAAAACACTACTGGGCGGGGAGAAAGTCGTTGCGGTGGAGTATTGGAAGCATAGGATGTTTCGTATTATGTTTTGTTCTTTGGAAATCCTCCGAGTATTGAGCATGAAATAATAATGAAGTGCAAAGAGTCTTTTTTTTTT
The DNA here is from genome assembly GCF_035594125.1 of Scylla paramamosain. Classification (NCBI taxonomy): domain Eukaryota; kingdom Metazoa; phylum Arthropoda; class Malacostraca; order Decapoda; family Portunidae; genus Scylla; species Scylla paramamosain. Next base: position 29,625,421 of record NC_087158.1, on the reverse strand, counting down.
TCTAATAAGAGGCTTAATAAAATATTTCCAGCGACAAGGAACGCTGGCAAAGTGAAGCCAGGAAATTGTGTTGATGTAGTATTACATGTTTCGTTTCTTGCCAGCTGAGTGGTGGACGCAGGACGTCTGCAGCGTGAAAGACATTGACAGACAAGTTTTTACATTTGTTCTTACGTTCCTGTCTTCCATCCCAAACCTGTCAGTCCGTCCGTGAAAAAAGGAATACCGAACACACCAACAAATCCCAACAAACACCAACTTGAATAAGTAACGAATTCACCAAAAAGGAATGGGAAGAAAATATGAATATACTCTTTTGATTTTCTGCCTCGCTCCACCTCGCCCCTCAGCCGCCAACCACACAGTAATAAACAAACTCGTATTCAGCCGGGCAAGTCCTGGGGCGTGGCGCTTACTGGGCAGAGCGAGGGAGTGCACACAGCCATACAGCCGCAATAATGTCCAGACTTCACAAACACTGGGCTGCGATACCCGTGACATCACCATGACATCACAGAACCCGCTCCACGAACCACAATCATACATCACATCGAGATGAGTGTGGCGTCACAGAAGACTCAGACTCATAGTAGACTCAGAAGACTCATAAGGAAGGCCGTGTGGTGACAGCCAGCCGTCCAGGGCGAAGACACAGTAGGGAAAGGGCTGTCTCGTCTTGTACACCGCCCTCCTTCTCCTGCTGCTCCTCCTGCTGCTGCTGCTGCTCCTTGTCTCCGGCTGTGACAGGGGTGAGGGAGTGGGGTAGTGAGGTGAGGGTCGTTGGTTCACCAGCGCAAGGTTTTGTCTGACGGGAAGGGAAAGGGGGAAGGGAAAGGGAAGCGAGGAGAGGGATGGAGATGAGACGTTACTTGTTTTTAGATGTACAGAAGCAGCCTAGATTTCTTCGCCTGTTCCTCACGTGTCCGTAATAATGCCTTTGGGAAAATGGTATGTACACGCTATCACACACACACACACACACACACACACACACACACACGTAAACATTCACATTTTTGTACATAATTTTATAGTAACACACTACGTACGTACGTACATATATGAAGGAGAATATTAAAATATTTGTCACTACATCTTCATTCAGGGAGCACGTAATAAATTCCATAGGAAACTTTGATGTATGTGTACGAATGTATGAATGTATCCTTAATTAACCTGACGGGCCTGGAACACCTGCCTGCCGACACACACACACACACACACACACACACACACACACACACACACACACACACACACACACACACACACACACACACACACACACACACACACACACGCAAACACACACGCGCGCGCGCGCGCGCGCTCGTCAGCGCCGCCTTCAAACACCTGTACACATTCGCAGGTGAGGCGACACAAGCCAGGTGAGGTCAGGTCATCAGGTTAGCAGCCAAGTCCGGTCATGAACACGTCACGAATAGCACCATGTTTGTGTGTGTGGGTCAGGTGGTGGTCTGGTACAAGTTCCCTTTTGATTCTTGTTCGTATTGTTTTTTTTTTTTTTGCCAATTATCTTTTTTATTAAGTTTTCAGGTTATTTTTTCTCTGAATTATATGTAAAGTTTACGTTTTTTCTTTTTTTTCAAAATTTTATCTCATTATTTTTCTTCTCTCATGTGTAAAGTTTATGGTGGATTTCAGATTGTTTTTGTATGTGTTCTGTGTTGATTTTGTTCGTATCAGTTTTGTTAATTCTATCTGTATCTTTTCTTAGGGACACTTTTTTTCTCTTGTTATTTTTTTAAGTAAAAGTTCGTGATAGATTTATAGTTATCTTCTTTCGTCTTCTTTTATTGTTTTTCTCACTGGTCATTCCTTTTCTATTTGTTCATCATTCTTTTTCCTCTCTATTCATCTCTCTTCTCTACATCTTTTCTTTTGATTTTCTACCTACCTTCGCATTTTTAACCTAAAACTTAAGTCTATTCCATCGTCTTCTCGTTCAGTCTTTCTATCATTTTATCGCTTTCTTTATTTCAATGTCATCGTTTTTTATCCTTAAATTTTAAGATTCTCAGGCGAGAAATCCAACAGGAAGGACTAACAGTAATGTAGACTGATTCAACCTGTACCTGACTCACTTTTGATACCTTGAGGGCTGACTGATGCTTTAGTTCTGGGGAAAAAAAGTAGTAGAAAGTTTAGGGGAGTCGACAAGCTATCTATCTGTACAAATCAGTTCCCTTAAAAACTATCTAGATGGTCTTTTGGGCAGCGTGCAACCTCAACACCAACACATAATCATTGAGCAACGTTGATCTCTCCTTTAGTGGTCAACGCAGATTAGTCATAAGCATCCCTTGGCGCTCCTGGACTTGGGATCACCTCTCGTGCAGCGCGTGACTCAGACCTTGAGCCTGTAGTACTTAACCCTCGGGGCGGTAGTAGGCCAGGCCACCAGGTCTTGTGTGGACTTCAAAGAACGGTTTCCAACTCCGCCACTTCTCGTCTCCGAAGTCTCGTGCTGCCACTGCGGGGAGATCCAGAGAAGAGTTTTAGTATTCAGAGACGCAATGCATGTACTGTACGTTGATGTGGGGACAGTTAGAGAGGCAAAACTGAGGTGGTTTGGATATATCAAGAGGAAAGATGAGAAGTGTGCAGGGAAGAGGATGCTGTAGATGGATTTATCCGTCAGAAGAAACAAAGGAAGACCTAAGAGAGGGTTTATGGGTGCAGTGAAAGAGGAGACACACACACACACTCACACAACCAACATCCTCCCATCCCACCCTACCCAGACACACAGAAGAGTATGAATTCGGCATCCAATCATCTCCGTACTTCGTGGAAAGAGTAAGAGGATTGCACTTCATCCTCGCCACACACACGATGGAAGCGCCACACAGACTGTTGGGTTCCGCAGAAGCGCGAGAATGTTGTCTTCAAATGGAAGCGACTCAGGAGGACTTAAAATTTGGGGAGTTCAGTGGAAAGCGGGAATGAGATGATGGTGATGGTGATGGTGATAGCTAGAATATATGGTAGATAACTGGAATAGGTGTTGGATGACTGGAATAACGTGGTAGATGATTGGCATAAGGTTAGGTTCTGTGACATGACGTGGCTTACCTGGCGGCGAGGAGCGGGCCCCTGATTGGTTCGTTGGCAATCACGTGGTTCCGCGTCTCCTCCCTCGGTTTGCTGGGGTCAGGCGTCGCTGGGGTGGAACCTTCCCTGCAAGGAGACACTGTTGCCGCACACACACACACACACACATACACACACACACACACACACACACACACACACACACACACACACACACACACACACACACACACACACATAATAGAAATGAACACCACGCAAAGGGAGAAATGATAATAATAGTAACAGTAGTAGTATATATGCCACCACACAGAAATGCTCGTAGTTGGGAGGAGTTTAATGATTTGACATTCAATACCACAAAGTTTGACAGTTTGACAGTATCACAGTAAAGGTAAATAAATAACTCCAACTAGGAACTATAACGTCAGAGTGCTGTTATCATTTGAAGTCTCAAATACTGGGACACAGAGGGACGTTCTTAGAGAAGTGATTTAGTAGACTTATCAGTGGGAGAAATATCTGTGTCAATATGTAATAGGAAATAGATAATATGGGGAAAATACTAATACTTGATTGGATGTTTATGAGGAATTTAGAGTAACTGAGCCACACAATGGTTACATAAGAACATGAAGTGTTACAAAGTGAACCCGAATTTCAGTAATGATCAGAAACTCAGAGCACATTTTGAGGGAATACATAGACTACAGCAATGAAATGGGAGTCTTTCATACAGCACACAATATTGTAACCTCGGTAATATTAAAAAGGAAATAGTACACACTGAACTTTCAAGTAACAACACGAAGGATGAAGCTTTGATAGTTGAGAGGCGTGGGAAGATCCAAGAGGAAAGAGTATATTGTGTTGAAACATATTATAAAAACTCAGGTGTTGTACTCAGCCTGTGAAGGTGTGGCAGGATAAGAAGAAAGAAGGAGGTCAGGAAATGAGGTAGGATAAAATCATTATATAAAAGAGTACGAAAGAAATGGAGCTCCTTTTTGTATTGCAGATATAACAATGGAAAAGTACTGACTATAGAGCATTAACGATAAGATGGTGGCGATGAGGAAATATGAAGGCAAATTTTGAATATACAGATAAGGGATAAAGTTAAAGAATAATACTGCTGTTCATGAGTCCAATACTTGAATACACTGCTGTTGTATGGACTCCTTGTTTAATGAATCATAATGGTAAGCTAGAAAAGACACATCGAACTGTAAAATAAATCCCAACTTTGTGGGAAGAGGAGCGAAAAGGGCAAAGAAATATAAATACATCTTTACTCAGTGAAAGAAAGGATAAAGAAAAAAAAAATATTGTAATAATAAGAGTGTATATAAATGTATAGCAGAAATGGATGAAATAAATGCCAGTGAAGGATAAAGATGTGAACTTAGAAATCTAGATATAAAGAGAAACATATAAAAAAAATCTTTCCAGGAACGTGTGAAAACTGCTACCAGAGGAAACAATGTGTTTAAATAGGAGAGAAAAAAAAAACGAGAAGATGATTTAGGAGTGAACATGCCATCACAAACCTGAATCTCCCTTCTAAAATATACTAGATACAAATGAAATAGGTGAGACCGCAAAACACACAGAGGCTCACTTCCCAGAGACGCGAGTGCAAATATATGGCGGAACTTTCATTCACTTTAATTTTGTTTGACGATTAGCATTATTCTCTTTCTGGTGGAAGGGAAAGGGGAAAGAATGGGACGAGTAGGGATGGATGAATATAAAACACGAGGGGAGGGAAAAACGCGGAATTTCGCATATCACAACCCCAAAGAGGATGTCCACGCGGGCCTGCTCCCCTGATTCCAAATTACATATGGAATTTGGTTTTGATTTTTTTCCAAAGTCCAGGATGATTGAATGGGTGTGGTGATTATAGACTTAAGCTCCCCTCTGCCCGCATCCTCCCTCTCTCTCTCTCTCTCTCTCTCTCTCTCTCTCTCTCTCTGTGTGTGTGTGTGTTCCTCCCTTTGTCCCTTGTTCTATCCCTCTTCCTGCCTTTGTACTGCCATCCATCCCCACGCGATATTTCTTTCACATTTTTTGGATTTGAACATTCCACCCACTAATTGCTTCAGTATCCCATCCCTCCTGCCTCACAAACCTCCACTTTTCCCACACACTCCGCCACACGCCACCGCCAACCCCTCCTCTGCTTGCTACTCTTTCCCTTCCGTCCGTACCATTACCGTTCCACTTCCTGTCCACCTAATCTTGCCACTCTATGCATCCTCTCCACTCCGTTGTTGACCACTCCACTTTCCAGTCCACTAAGCAGCCACTCTCCGGAGCCACCGCGCTTTGTCTTCCAGATCCACTTCAACACCCCTCCTGCACCAGCTGTTCCTTCCCCCTTCGGTTTAATACACACATTCTCCTTCCTCAGTCCACTCTTCACCGTCTCTTGAGGACCCGTTCTTTTCTGCTTCCAAGCTTCAAGTCCTCTCCCCCCCTCCTCTCCGCCGCCTCTTCTTCGGCGCCTTAAGCCTCATCAGAGCCTCAAATATTCTCGTTCTCTCCTACCCGAGTCCCTACTAAGCCTCCTTGCCCCTTCCTGAGCCACACTAAGCCCCTCCTAGCGCCCCACCTGCAGTGCTGCCGCCTCCCTGAGCCTACTTGAGAGCCTCCACGCGTCCTCCTCGCGTCCTCGCCACGGCACGCAAGCAGACACGAGAGGACAAACAGCGTCACACGTTTTGTCTAGGTGTCACTGAGGACCCACGTGAGGCACTCAGCGGAGGTGTTGACTTACTGCGAAAACACTCACGCTCCTCTCGATCCACACTGAGGCGGCCAGTCATTGGATCTTTGCTGTGAATGAAACCTTCTCAGGCAATCTTTTGTCTGCCTGTCTCAGCTGACAACCGAGTTTTTAGGTGGCTGTTTATTTTCGCAGCAAGTATATGATGCACTGCCTGTTTTCATCTTGGAGAACTTTGTCTTCATGACGATGTTTGTTTTGTTTTGCTGTTTACCAGACTTACTGAATCGCCTATCTGCCTCGACGATGGCCTGTTTTCAAGTGACGATCCAGTTTATTTCAGAGGAGGTTGTGCTGGTTGTGTTGTGATACTGTGTGTGGCGAGATACATGTTATAGTTTATTTCTGCCTCAATAAATCTTATGTCTGCTTTTCTTTGGCGCAGCGTTTTAGGACTCCGCTATTAAAGTTGGTAAAGTAATACGCACATTATATAGTTCCACTTGGCCTCAGCGCTCATCTCCGTCTCCTTGGCCTTTCAGCCTATAGTGGTCACCTAACCCGGGACGCAGGGCCTCTGTAACATCCGGGCTCCCAGTTTGCCTTTCCCAGGCCTCCCCGGGTATCTATGTATTGACCAACCCAAGGGAAGAATGAACAGCTGGATGAAATGTGCGCCTACCGTCCCATCCTGTATTCAAAGTTGGGACGGCGGGTTCATAGCCAGACACGCTAGCCGCTGCACCACGGACACTGTTACAGCACACTAAATCCATCAATCCTTTTACCTAATGACATCACTTAGAGACACCAGTCACCGCATCGTTCACAGGTACGAGGCAAAACTGTCTCTACATTGCAACATTAGAATTTACAGCGACGGGGAGGTGGCAAGGGGTAACTAAATGCAGCGAATTATTATCTATTATTTGTTGAAAGATGAATATTAGCAAGTGGCGGAAGTGAAAGGATATACCGGTGCCAGTCCTCTGGTAGCGCCACACTGTAGAGTTTCCAGACCATTAGCAATATTGCGTCAATGATTCGTCGATGCAACGCGTGAAGCTACTCGACCAGAAAAAAAAGATGAGAAGGAAATCAAAGAGGGAGAAAGGAAAAATCTGTATAAATATATAACTCCCGAGGGCATTTTCATATTTTCCATCGCTTCTCACAGCACGTTTTTCCCCCCTTTCCTTTTTTTGTAATACTATTTATCTAGTTTCCTCCAGCTCTCTCTCTCTCTCTCTCTCTCTCTCCTTTTCTTCTTCCTGTCATGCTCTTTTTTCTTCCTCGTGAGAGAGAGAGAGAGAGAGAGAGAGAGAGAGAGAGAGAGAGAGAGAGAGAGAGAGAGAGAGAGAGAGAGAGAGAGGAGAGGAGAGGAGATTCTCTGATAACAAAGAGATGACAGAAAGAAGAATGAGATGAGAAAACAGTAATGAAAAAGTTAATGGCTTGGTGAAAAGAAGGAAGAAATGAAGGATGGAAGGAAGGAAGGAAGGAAGGAAGGAACAGAAGAGAAAACAATACAGGCGGAGATATATTACCTTACTAGAGAGAGAGAGAGAGAGAGAGAGAGAGAGAGAGAGAGAGAGAGAGAGAGAGAGAGAGTCTTTCTAATGGACAGCATGGAAACATTCTTAAAATCTCTCGCCTTTATGAAGACTTTCTCCTGTGAAGCTTTGGGAAACTCGTACATGATCCTCCTCCTCCTCCTCCTCCTCCTCCTCCTCCTCCTCCTCGTCCTCCTCCTCCTCCTCTTCCTCTCCGTCCTCCTCCTCCTCCTCTGAAATGCAGATAAGATTACCTCTAAAAGTTCAGCATAACAATATTGTCTTCTTCCCCAAAAGTCTCCCTTTATGTATTCTTTACAATGTCTTCCTCTTGCTCCACGACTGCCTTTGTCCTTAACATCCTCCACCTCCTCTTCTTATATTTTATTCATCATCTGACTATGTTGTTGTTGTTGTTGTTGTTGTTGTTGTTTCTTTCTATTTCTGCTGTCTTCGTTTTGTTCTTGTTATTGTTGTTCCTGTTCTTTTCATGCATCTTCTCCTCCTCATGCTCCTTCACTTCCTCCTCCTTATGCTCATCAGTCTCCTCCTCCTTTCCTGTCTCTTTAAGCTGTAGCTAGTTAGAAGTTACCAAATAGTCTTGCAAGAACCTAAAAGTTTGATACTGTCTGGCTATTCTTTGCAATCCTTTGTTATCCTTCTCTTTCTCCTCATCCCCCTTACAATAACCATGCACATACAACACCCGCATGTCAGAATAAGACAAAATCCCCTTTGAAACACCGCTAGATACCTCAGCCCTCCACCACAACCTTCTCAAGACAAAGAAAGCAGGTTTTTTGGAGACATGAATCTCCTTCTCCTCCTTTTCCCCCTCACAGTAACCCCTTTTAAACACTTCTAGATACTTCCAGCTCTCCACCACAGCCTTCAACTACCTCACCCAAACCCCATCAAGACAAAGCTCGGGGTTACTCGTGTTAGGTTCTCTTCCTCGAGACTAGAAGGTAACACGCGTAACCCCGATCTACCCAAAGGCTGGTGCGGGACTGACGGTGAAAAAAGTGACCCATAAATCTAGCTTCAGTATTAAGCAAAGTAGAAGAGTGTTATATGAGGCGGATTAATCAGACCCTTCAGAAGATAATGGCCTAATTCGAAATAGTAAAAAAAAAAAAAAAAGGGACCATGATTAAGTGATTTTGTTTAAGTGTCAGTTTGAATTTTGGAAGTCAGGACTTAGATACATAAAATAAATGAAATTATTGTAGTTAGCGAGTTTAACTACGTACTTGAAGGACTGAGACTATTAGATAAGAACGAAACAATCAGGAATGGAGAACGTTGGATGAGAAAGTCGCAAAACCTTCATTCATCTTTGCACATTTTCATCACAGGCGATCGTTCACAAAAAAAAAAAAAAAAAAAAATCGTCTTCTTTCCAATCATTCCTTCTCATTCGTGCCTCTATTCCTTCACACACTCGCGGGGAGGTGATGGTGGTGGTGGTGGGGATGGGGGGGAACACAAGAGAACCCTCGGGTGTAATATCCTCGCCTTGCTGCCTCTAGTGGGTACTCGTTATGTGAAATGTGTAAAATGCTCCCGATCGCGTACTACGTGAGGAAAACTGCAATATTTCCATCAAGTGTGCGGCTCAGAAACTTTCCCATTCGCTTCACAATGGAATATGAGGGAAACTTGTACGCCAGCGGGACTTTTTTGTTACCTGTTGCTTTGTGCTCTTCCTCCGTCAGCGAGAGAGAGAGAGAGAGAGAGAGAGAGAGAGAGAGAGAGAGAGAGAGAGAGAGAGAGAGAGAGAGAGAGAGAGAGAGAGCCCTCCATAACACACAAAAGTTTAAAAGCTGGGATTATTTAACTACGTACAGTAATTCATAAACGTGCTTCATATTAGAAAAAAAAAAAGCAATACCACTTGATGCAACTTTCCCACAATGACGACACTTCCTCGTAAGTTTAAAGTGAAGAGAAAAACACCAGCCAGATAATCGAATTCTAATCCAGTGCATCACCTCATAATAAGCAAACCTAATCCAATACACTTTCCCCTGTCCCCTAACAAGAATTTAAGTCACAGCCTCACCTCGTATTGGGTCAAAGCACATAGACTACTGTTAAGTCTATATGCTTTAGTAATCGGCAGCCCTAGTCTATCCTGTCGCTTCCCAGCCTTCGATCCCTCTGCTACGCTCATCCTCTCAGCCTCCAGCCGTCATCTCCTGCTACTCTACCTTCCTGGGACTTGAACTGTTGAAAGAGGGATGTTTCAAGATGCGTTCATAAGTAAAGTGGTTAACTTTTTCAACTTTTTCCTTGAGTTTTAAGGAGCGGCAAGCTAAGTGGGCATTTTCTTTCTTATTTTGTTCTTTTTGTGTCTTTGGATGGTGAGTCTTCTTGATATAAATGATAACTGGCTTTCAAATAACCACAATTTGTTTTGCATCAATCTTCCGAGCACTTCCGCTGACGTAACCTTCCTTATTCATTGGTCCCAAACATCAATCCTCTCCCTTCCTTCCCCTCGTCCTCAGTACTACCTCCTTCCCTCTCTCCCAGGTTTCTTTCTCATCCTTCTTTCTTCTTTACACGCCTCCGGTTCTCCTCTCCCTCTGCCTCCACCTCGCCTTGTGTCACTAGCCATCGCCTGGAGCAGTCTGCGCCTTCTCCGGTAGTGTAGTGAGGTGCTCATCAATCTCTGGCTGGGTTACAGAAGCACATTTTTTATCCTCCCTCGGGTGTCTTCCAATTTTTTCGTGTCGCATATATCTTGATGGAACATTTTCTTTCTATCTGCACCTTATTGTGTAACGCTCATATTTTTCCTCCAGAGTCGATACGGTGACAGAATTGGTTTATTTTGCGATGAGGAAATACATCAGAGTGAGTGTGGGAGACTCTGTATATATGCGTATGGTTAGCCGGAAGAAAAGGAGACTCACCTAATAGTGGAGAAACATTTATTGATTCAGCTTGAAAAAAGAGAGGGAAAAATCGAAAAGAAAGTCCAACAAGTCAAATTACTGGGAATAAGAGCTCATTCAACGTGAAAAGAGAAAAAAAAAAAGCTCTCCTGAGAAAAGATGATTTATGAGAATACAAGTCTGCTTAAATCTGACATACTCGAAGGAAATAAAACAAAAAAAAAAACACGAATCATAAGGAAGAGAACTTAGAAAACCAAGGAGAAAAGAGAAAAGAAAAGCCCTCCAAAGAATAACCAACTTAAAACTAACGAGAAAATAAAGAAAGACAGAAAGAAATTAGTTTTGCATAATCTGACATACTGGAGAAAAGGAAAACGAAAAGAACAACAATGGTGAGAAAGAAAGGCAACTAAACCAAAGAAAAGTGAGAAAATTAAATCCTCCGAAAGAAAACAATAAAGCCAACTTGAAATAATCGAGAACATAGAGATACAAATAAACCGACTTCAGATAACCGAGGTGAATTAATGAAGACTGAACGGAAGAACAACAATCGTGGAAAAAAAAAAACTAATGTAAAACTAAAGAAAATATAAAATAGAATGCTTGAAAAAAAAAAAAAAAGGTAAAATAAGAACAGAGAAAAACTACCTTACCAAAACGGAGATCAAGTACTGATGAAGACTAAACGAGAAGAAATCCAGAATAAATAAAAGAAAGAAAATAAAGCAAAACTAAAAAAAAAGAAAACAGAAAAAATAACTTACAAAATAAAGAAACAGAAAGTAATCACCTTAACACAACCGAGAGATCAACTAATGAAGACTAAATAGAAACAGAAAAAAAAAACAGAAGCAATCATGAAGCAAAAAAAAAAAAAAAAAAAGAAAAAAGTATCGTGAAATTAAAGCAGAGAAAATAAAAACAACAACAACAACAGCAACAACAACAACTACAAAATAAAGACACACAGAGCAACAAACTACTTAAACACAACAGAGAGATCAACTAATAAGACTAAACAGAAACAGAATAAACAGAAGCAGCCTCCACCACATCTTCTGCTGCTTTGAAGGGGGACTCACTTGGCGGCGGGTCTGAGTCCGTGCGTGACCATCTGGCGCTCCAGGTGGTGGATGCGCAGGCGTGCCATGTCCAGCTCGTGCTTCACGCGCCACAGGTGGGTGTCACACAGCGGATCCTGGCAGCGGTGGGTCCTCAGCACGTCCTGGGCCTCCTGCACCGCCCCCCGCAGGCTGAGCGACTTCCCCATGCTCTGTTTAAGGGAGGGAGATGGTGGTGGTGGTGGTGGTGGTGGTGGAGAGAGGAGAGGTGCGAGTGGATATGGATGGGGATATAGAGTAAGAGGAATAATAAAGGACGTAGAAGGAATATGTGTAGGAGGTTGAGGTAGAGAAAGAGGAGGTGGAGGTAGAGGAGGAGGAGGAGGAGGAGGAGGAGGAGGAGAAGGAGAAAATGGTGGTTAGTTTTAATGAATAACAAATAGTGATTTTTTTTTTTTTTGTGTGTGTGTATGTGGTTCTTGTATCTCTTTTTGTCTGTGTGTATCTCATTCATAATTCCACTCCCCCCCTCTCTCTCTCTCTCTCTCTCTCTCTCTCTCTCTCTCTCTCTCTCTCTCTCTCTCTCTCTCTCTCTCTCTCTCTCTCTCTCTCTCTCTCTCTCTCTCTCTCTCTCTCTCTCTCACACACACACACACACACACACACACACACACACACACACACACACACACATACACCAGCTTAGAATAAGAAGACCATCAATGATTCGTTAGGGTTGATAAAGAAGGAATATTTGTCACTCAGCTAATGAAGTCTTGTCCTTCGAGTCCCTCCTTCGTTCCCTCCCTCCTTCCCTCCCTCCCTCCTTGTCTTTCCTTTCCTCCAATTTCCTCGCTATTTCTGACCTTACCTCCCTCTCCTTCCTTTCATTCCACTTCCCTCCTCACAATTCTCTCTCTCTCTCTCTCTCTCTCTCTCTCTCTCTCTCTCTCTCTCTCTCTCTCTCTCTCTCTCTCTCTCTCTCTCTCTCTCTCTCTCTCTCTGTTTCTTTTCCACTACGTCCATCCGTTTATTGCTCCCTCTCTCTATTTATTCTGTGACTCCATGTCTTTTTTTCCCTTCTCCTTCTCTCTATTCTCATACACACATTTCTTTTTCCTCTTCCCTCCTTTCTTTAATTTTTTTCCTCTTTATTTGAGAAGTAAGTTCATCGTTTTATTGTATTTCTTTTCCTTCTCCGTTGTCTTCTTTCACCACTCTTTCTTTCTCTGTCTTGATTTCCTTTCCCTATATATTTATTTTCCATCTTCTTTTCCATCTTTCGTTGCCCCTAGTTTACATTATTCCTGGTTTGTATTATCTTCCTTCCTTACTCAGTCTTTTGTCTTTACTTCTTAATTACTTTTCTAAACTTTTCCTTCGCATTCTTTTATTTTTTTCCTCCTCTTTCATTTCTTTCTGCAGTTCCGTTTCATTCATTGTTTTTTTTTGTTTGTTTTTTCAACCAGTTCTTGGGGCAATTTTTTTCCAACCCTTTCTTTACTTGGGCTATTTTTCCTCCCCCGTTTTCTTTGAGGGAAGGGAGCCATTTCTATTCCCCATGACTGCCATAATGTCTGAGCCAGAATCCCCAGCGTGAAATCTCGAGACACTGTATTCACGAAAGTTAAATTAGCCATGAAATTATTTGGAGACTTGTGTTGCTGCTCGTGTGTGTGTGTGTGTGTGTGTGTGTGTGTGTGTGTGTGTGTGTGTGTGTGTGTGTGTGTGTGTGTGTGTGTGTTTGTATGTATGTGATCAGATCTTCCTTATTCATGTACTCCTCCTCTTTCCCCTTTCTCTTTCTCTTCCTCCATTTCCTCCTCCTTCTCTTCCTTCTCTTCCTTCTCCTCCTGCTCCGTCTCCTCACGAACCAGCTGTGATTTTAGCTATATTCCCACTGCGATGAAGAATATACACCTGAATGATTTAAACTGCGTCTGCTTCTGTATCTCTTTCGTTCAGGCTGTGGATGAAGGAGTGTGGAGGGCGTAGAAAAACACGTGATTATTCAAGTATACTCCTCATCCTTCTGACCAGGGAATGTTGAAGC